>NC_067147.1:33152462-33324962 GCF_903995435.1 Acomys russatus | reverse complement strand
AATCAGTTCAGTCTGAGGGCTGGAGGGGGAGACAGAAAATGCCCATATACTACTGTGCTCTGCAAAAGAATTACACAGCACTCTCAAATACCGTAGTGCCAACAGGGAAGGAAAATAATCACTCGGGAATGACGGGGTTGTACCTACTGATTGGAAATGCCCTTCATCCCAGCATTTCTCATATTCATATGTTTCCTGAACCATCGTCCCGACACATCTATGTCCCCAGAGCTGATTGTCCGTCTACCTTTAGGCTGCCACAGTCTAAGCCCCTATTCCCCCTGATGTGGTGGCAAGGATGGTCTTGTTATAGGGACAGCTCTTTCCAGTTTACTCAACCCAAGCAGCAGTCAGTCTAGATTCATGTGTTCCCAATGAGAATTCAGATGGAACGCAGCAACTCAAACAGTCTACAGTTTAACATGAACGAGCAAGGAAATGGGGACACACTCTTCATGTGTGGTGTGTGTGTGTGTGTGTGTGTGTGTGTGTGTGTGTGTGTGTGTGTACGTTTGCCGCATCATATGTGTGGAGTACAGATGACAACCACTGGTACTAGGGCCTTGCCTTTCCACCATGTTTGAAACAGAATCTCTTGCTTAGTGCAGCATATGCCAGGCCAGCTGGCCTGCGAGCTCCCAGGGATTTGCCTGTCTCTGCCTCCTATCTCATGGTAGGGGTTTTCAAAGTATGCTACTGTGTCTGGCTTTATAGGGGTTCTTGGGATTTGAACTCAGATCCTCATGCTAGTGTGTCAAAGTGCTTTATTCACCAAATCTTCTCCCTGGGCCCAAAAATATACTATTTAGAAAAAGAATGGGCCAAGTGAAGAAGTAATACATGTCCTAGCTGGCAGGGGCTTATGTATTTTCATGTTCTTCACTCCTTTGTCCCTTTCTCAGGATGGACACTTTGAAGAAAGGGTATGCTTTCCTCGGAAGTCCGCTTGACCCAGCATGTAGCTTGCTATGAATAGATGTATACGATGCAAGAATGTGTGTAGTTTAAGTACCCCACGTGTCTGTATCTCATTTTCTTAAACTATAACGGGAAGACAAAAACTGGTTTCTATATAGAAAAAAAAAAACCTGTCAGTGTGGAGACAGGAAGATACTTTAAGCCAATTAAAAGTACAATGAAAATAAAACCTGGTGTGAAACAGTTACAGAAAGGAAAGACTAATTCACTGTCCCTACTGTTCCCTCCCTGAGGCTGAGATGTTTAGTCCTCCCATCGCTGCCAGGACCAGTGCCCTTTGTTTGGTAGCTTCACCTGCTCACCCAGGTGCCACAGTGACCTAGAAATCACTGCCCTATTACCATACTCACTGTCACACATCACAGTGGCAAGCTGAGGTCTCCAGGGGCCGTGTTGTTGGACTGGGGTACTAGCAGAACAAAGCGCACGTCCAGCAATTTCCAAAACCCTCTTCCATGTCAAAAGCTGTACTTTTTTTCCCCCTCAAAGCCAGCTCTGTATGAAACACAAAACTGATCTTGAGCAAACTTAAAAGCATGGAACAGTCTGTTAAGATGCTCTTGATTGTGGACATGAATAAAGACAAAACCCTTTAAGGAGCAGTTCGTGGAATTAGCAATTCCCAAGAGGTAATAGCAGGGTGGGCGCTGCACCTGTGGCAGAGTTCCAGAGGAGAGAGCCATTCTGTGGCGCCAGGCTTGGCCTCCTCTGCAGCCGAAATGGCATCGTTCCGTTCTGTCGATGAAATCTCACTCCATACATATGTATAGAAATTCTAACTTTTAGTGGTGGTCTTTCTTTCTTTCTTTTTCTTTCTTTCTTTCCTTCTTCCTTAACTCTCATGGGAACACTGTACTTCTTGAGCCGACAGAAGCATCACATTTAACTTAGGATCCAAGTTTCTGTGACACCAGTCTGCCTTGAAGAACCTCCTTTACCCAGGGTGCCCCTCTCAGGGACGACTGTACACTGCAATAAGCCCTCTCTCCTCCCCTTAGTTGCTTCTGGTCATGGTGTTTGTCATAGCAATGGAAAGGAAACCAGAAGAATAAGTATTAAATACAAAGAGGAGTTAAATACAAAGGGGAGAGCTGTATTGATGTCTTTAGCATGCTATTCTGTTGCTTGGAGGGCAAAATAATTGTCAGCCTCTAGACTCCAGCAGCCCTTCTCAGCACCTTTCTAACAGGAGTTAGAAACCTTGCAGTGCCTCAGATCTCCAGAGCGGAGTCAGTGTCTGCTCCCTTGTCTTCATCTGTTACTCTCTCATCTAAAGCAAGAGTGTGTGCTCAGCAGTGGTGTAAACAGGAAATGTACCTCAGCTTTATATAGTGGACTTTTCACTGTTGAAAAAGTGTTCTCTATCACCCTTGGCTTATTGTTCAGCCTCACCATGAAGCCAGAGCTAGACATTTTGGGTTACGCTGGCAGTCAGCAAGGCCCAGTGATCTTCCTGTTGGCTGCTACATACAACCCAGGGCTACAGCTGTGTGAGGCCATGCCCAGTTTGGTGCGTGAATGCTGAGATACAAACTCAGTGCTCATGGTTATGGAGTGAGTACTCCTAAACACGGAGCCATCTGTCCAGCCCCAAGATATTATATTCTTGAAAACTGTCAAAGAAGTAGATTCTGCATGGCTTTAAACTTCAAAGAGAATACATACGTGAGATGAGGTTTATGTTGAATTAGCTCGATTTAATCATTCCACGTTAAACATGTATTTCAAAACGAAATATCATACATGATAAATATAACAATTTTATTATTGTATCTAATTCAAATTATAAGTGAATAAGACAAGTTACAGATGTAGAGGAAATACTTGCAATTTTCAGATCTGATATGACTTCCATTCACATTTTTTTTTAAATTCTCAAAATTCAATAATAAGAAAACAACAACCTAATTCAAAACACAGGCAAAACATCTGCCGTGGTTTGGATCTGAAATGTTGCCTACAGGCTCACAGTTAATGCTTATCCCCAGCTGGTGGGGTTATATGTGCAGGCTAGGGAGGCATTGGGAGGTGGGGCTAACCCAACCCTACTTCCTGTTACGCTGCCTCAGCTTTATGATCCCTCAGACGTGCACACCTTTCACTGCACACCTCCGCCACCACACCCTCATCATGCCTTCCTCACCACAATGGACTAAAAATGTATGAAACCATGAGCCAAAATAAAGCTTTCTTTCCTTGGGATTTTTTTTTTTTTTTTTTTTTTTTTTTGATAGTCATTTTGATCAAACTGGTGGGGGAATAAAACTACTATAATAATGAAACTGGAATTTCATTAAAAAAAAATAAGAATGGCAAATAAACATAGCAAAATGATCAGTAACACTAGTCATTGGAAAAACAAAATGAAATGAAAACCACACTGAGGGCTCACTGCTCACCTACACGGAAGACAAACTCAAGGAGGAAAAACGGACACCACCACGCGCTAGAGAGCATGCGCGACCCCTGGGACTCCCATAGCCTGTAGACAGACCGCGAGGCTCTGGTGAGCATGCGCAACCCCTGGGATTCCCATAGCTTGTAGTGGGAATGCGAGGCACGGTGGCTACTTTGGGGAAGGGTGCAGTCATTTCTTAGGAAGATAAACACATGCTTATTATACTGCCCAGCAGTCACAGTCCTCACTATTACCTTAGTGAATTAAACTTTATTCTCACTCAAAATCATGTTCATAGATATTTATAGCAGCCTTGTTCATAATCACCCCAAGCTGGAAGCAATCCAAACTTTCTTTGCTGGAGTAGTGGAGAAACAGGTATGTCCAGATAATAGAATTCGGCATAGTAACAAAGAACGAAATAATTACAAATATACACAGTATAAGCAAACTGCAGATACCTTAGAGTAAGTGAAAATAGGCACTTGCAAAGGTCTGCATATATGACAGTCTTTAAAAGCCAAAGGTATAGAGATAGAGAGCCCGGGGACCTCTAGAAAGTGGGTGTGGCCACAGGCTATCTGCAAAGGGGCTGCACAGGGCAACCCTTTAGAAGGGTGCAATTGGGGTAACGGTTACACAACATGTAGCTTATCAAACTGCACAATGTGGAACTGAACATGTTACTCACAAATTACACCTCAACTGCAGATAAAAAATGAAGACATGGAGCTCTACCATCATCTGTAAAGTCCTACACCCTGAAGCGGGAAGGTAGGATTCGGTGTTGCAGAAATAATGAGCTGCCCCAGCCTCCGGCAGCCCTTTGCAAACCGCCTAGCTCTGGAGAGTATCACTAGACCTCAGTTAATTATTAACCTTCACTCTACAGCGCAGCCTGAAATGAAGGTCAGGCTGTCCAACATTCAGCACCCTGTTGCAGGCACCTCACAGCGTCCAGGCTCTGCCTTGGAACTGTGTCGAAATCAAGGTTGCTGAGGCTTGGTGTCTTGGTTCAAAGGCGGTCAAGGGGCCACACAGGCCAATGCTTTATACAGAGGCAAGTTTTGAAATATTCCCTTCGAGACAACCAGAATGCTAAGAAATTGGGGACTGAAGCATTTGATAGCATTGATAATCCCTGACAGCTATGGAAGGTTGATATCTGTATTTTACACACTTTATTTCACTTAATCTCTGTGGGTATTCTTCAAGTTGGTTGAGATTACAATTAGTTAGCATACAGCAGAGTCAATAGTTGAGGCTTGGCTCCAAATCCACCTCTCATACACAGGGAAAGATAAGAAAGCCAATTTGTTTTGGTTTGGTTTGGTTGGTTTTTTAAAACTCTTTTAAGGTATTCTTGGGTGTGCCTAAAACCAGGGCAGCCAGCTCTAATGGCTCCCAGCGCTTGCTATTAATGTCATATAGATACATATGCACACTTCACTTAGGATGACTATCCACTTACCTCCTCTCTGTTACTGTTCACCCCCACCCAAATGGTTCACCAGGCTGTGTCACTAACACTTACATAATAACTTAAGATCCCACAACTCCTGTTTTTCAAGCAGCAATACTACTAAAAATAATTTCGCCCACAACTAAAGCAGGAAAGCAAGCTTTGGGGAAGAACCTGCCAACACTGTAGTTCACTGGAGCATGGCAAAACAAAAGTCTTCACTTAGCGGGAGATTGGGATAGATGTGAGGACATCCTACTGAGACTCTAGGTAAGAGAAATATAGGAGATTGGGGAAATAGAAGGTTCCTAGAAACCTACAAGAAGAACATCGTGATGGGTGGATCGGGGCCCAGAAGGGTCTGCTCAAACTACTGCACAAACCAAGGACAATACAAGCAGTAAACATCGAACTCCTACTCTGATCTACCCAATGGACAGCACATTCTCCACAGTTATGTGGAGAGAAGGGACTGACTCTAACATGAACTCTGGTGCCCCCTATTTGACCACTTCCCCTTGGTGGGGAGGCCTTGTGGCACTCAGAGAAAGAATAAACAGGCTACCAAGATGAGACTTGATAGCCTATGACCATAGAGTGGGGGAGGAGGTCCCCCTCAGTCACAGACCTAGGGGAGGGGAACAGGGTGAAAGCGGGAGGAAGGGAGGAATGAGAGGATATAAGTGATGGGATAACAATTGAGATGTAATCTGAATAAATTAATTAAAAAGTGCACAACTTTCAAATATCATATCCTTGGGTAACCCTGAATAGGAAGATGCTATCAGGCCACCGTGTATACTCTGACTTGGGGTGAGGAGTGGTGGGACAGAGTAGTATTTCATTTCTGTGAACTCAACATGGCAGCAGAGGCTTTTTGAGCCTGGGACACCCGTAGCTTTTTCTTTCGTGCATTTTTCTTGGCTTCCAGCACAAACATTGAGTGGCCACTGTAGGACAGCTCAGCAGAGTTGGTTGGCATCCATGGTTATTAATGAAGACGTGACTCCTCACACATCTCTAGCAAGGAACAGTGGCGAAAGAAAAACCATCTCTTCACACACACACACACACACACACACTCCATATTCAAAGTTTGCAACCATCACCAGCAGGAACAAACATATTGTATGTGAGTGTGTGTATGTGTCTGTGTGTAAGTGTGTGTGTGTGTGTGTGTGTGTGTGTGTGTGTGTGTGTGTGTGTGTGTGTTTCAAGTTGCTTTATCATGATGCAGAGTGGCAGGGCCTGCAGCGGGTACTGCCTCTTCCAGGTACGGCTTCAATGATTTTTATCTCAGCTTGGAACACAAAGTGTGTTCTGATACTAATACTGATAAAAGCATAAAGGCTGGCGCCATCTGCCATGGCAACTATCAAGATGGCAGATGCTTTTCATCGGCTTTATCTGAACTTTGCATTAATGGGAATTCAGAGACTGTGGGTATGTTTTCAAAAAGGAGGGGGGGCATTGAAATGATAGCACTCCACTGAATAGAAACAATTCGTCAAATACCAACACTTTTCCTCTCTTGTAAGAAAAACAAGGGGGAAGAATGTCCCTCTGTTTGGGTGTCTGTTTGTTTCCTATCCGTGTGCCTCTCGATCACCCTGTGGCTTTTTCCACACCTCCCCTTGGAGCTGGCCCTAGGGAGTTCTATTTAGAGGGCCTCTAACTTCCCAGCAGTCCTGATGTTGCCACAGCAGATGGGATTTAAATGTGCTGTCTCTGAGGAGAGAGCAATCAACAAAATAGCATGTGAGTATTCAGAGCCTGCCGCAGGTAACAACAGAGACATTCTTCAAAGAGGAAAGAGAAGAAAGGAGGAGAAGGAGAGAAGGGAATCCAATGCAAGACTTCTGCCTGGAACCAGGATGTGTGTGTGTGTGTGTGTGTGTGTGTGTGTGTGTGTGTGTGTGTGTGTGTGTGTGTGTGTTTCCTTAGGGTTCCGTGTTACAGCAGACAGCCACGGCTAGATGGGGCAATTCTGTACCTGCAGAAAGAATGCTGTGGCTCTGGCTTAGTTGTGCCTGTGAGGAAAGCTACTGGGGTGCAAAGCCACTGTGAGGGCAGACAGCAAACATGCTGTTCTTGTTCACTCTATGCTGTTTTCCTTTCTGTATGTGTGTGTGAGAGAGTGCCTACATACACGCACATGTGTGTGCTTGTGTGTGTGTGTATGTGTGTGTGTGTGTGTGTGTGTTCTGTATGCATCTGTGAGTGGAGGCCAGAGCACAACGCCTCCCACCTCCTTAGATTGGCCTGGAGCTCATCAAGTTGGCCAGACTGGGTAGCTGGCCAGCTCCAGAGATCCTCCAGTCTCTGCGTCACCCACGTTGGGTTACAGATATCTGCGAACACAGCCTGGCTTCTGAAGACTGAACTGAGGTCATAATGCTTGCAATTCAAATACTTTACTGACTGGCCCACTCCTCCACCCCCTACTCTACTTTTTTTAATTAAACCTATATGTTATTGTCTATCTATAAATGTATTTTAGAGGAATTACTAAAGCTTTTCCTATGAAACATGGCATTTTAGATATAGAGAATATATTTTATATTATTCATATACTTCTATTTTGTTATTTATGCATTTATACATAGATACATAGAAATTCATGTGCATATACATAACTGTATGTATATATTTATGTTATATACACATAAATGTATGTATATACTTATATATGTATATATATTAAATTGGTTATGTATATACATATGTGTATGTACATATGTATAACATCATATGTACCACAAAATATAAAATGAAAGAACATGAACATTAATTTAAAAAAAAGATGCGCACAAAATTTAAGGAAAAAAAAATCTTTGCAGCTACATAAACGAGTACCAAAATTTCAGGAGTCCTTTGAAAGCACCCTGCTCCTTGCTTTTCTTTTTAAAGAAAAGGGTGAAAAATCAGAACCAGAGAAGATAAACTTTACAAAGCATGTTATGAATGCACTGCCCTCCAGCTCATCTGGGCCAGAAAGAGACCATAGAAGAGTGCCAGCCTATCCAGCCCCGGCAAAGGATGCAGTTCCATCCTCCCCACAAAGCCCCATGAAAACATCCCCTTCTGATTATGGCCAGGCTGATGACAGGTGTCACCCAGCACGACTGCCAGGATATTTTTCGGTAGTTTTTTTTGTACAGAGTTTCAGTGTCTGATATGTTCTCAATGTTTTTTCCCCAGAAGGAAGTAAAGGAGGAAGAGAGGAGAGAAAAGAAAGGAGGGAGGGAAGAAGAGAAGGGAGAAGAGAGGGAGGGAGGGAAGGATGGGAGAAGGGATGAGGGGGAGGGAGGAGGGAGGGAGGACTGGAGGAAGGAAAAACGAAGAAAATGAAGCCATCCATCCAGAGTACACAGTTGCTGGTGTGGACCCCAATCTCTAATCTCTGTTACACCATGCAGATACTGCATGCTCAATGTCTGCCTTGTGAAGATTCCACAGTCAGAACTCAGGTTTAGTCTGTTCGACTGTCCAATGTAAACAAAATGGAGATGAGTAAATTACACACACACACACACACACACACACACACACACACACACACACACACGTTTTCTATTTCAAACACCTTCATTTGGCCTCAACACATCATTTAATAACTTTAACTTCCCTTGGGTGAGAAGTTACCCTCAGTGCATCCAAAGATTGTCAAGTCAAAGCACATTTTAGATGGGAAAAAGGGCAAACCTCACAGTATTCATTAATTATTATATATATATATATATATATATTATATATAGCCACGTAGTCCTAACAATCCAATTAAATGCTGAAATATATATATATATACACATATATATACACATATACAGAAAAGTTAACATCATGAAAAAGAAAATGTTAAATGTTATTACCCACTAGGGACAAATCTCTAGACAGGATGTAAATAGTCATCTCATCAGGATGAGCTGAGGAAGAAAAAGCAAACTTGAAGACTAGTTCAGCGGTCCAGGGTTTGCCCAGCATCTCCAGAGCTCTAAGCTCCTGTCTAACACTGAAGAACAGAAGAGAAAGAAAGAGAGCAGCAGATGCAGAGGAGGGGACAGAAAGACCGTGGTTAGAAACACCAGGAAGGCAGACTAGTATGGACTGCAGCACTGACACACATTCTCTCTTATCTAGGATCTCTTTGAAAACCAGGTTGACTTTCTGTTTTTTGGACTTTTAAAATAAAATGAAAAAAAAAAATCAAAACTCAATATGTGCGGCAATGCAGGACTGTTAGTTTTATTTTTTACCAAGGAGAGACAGCAGGTGACAGCCATAGTTAAAGCCCGTACTGTTCATGAATATTTTCTAAACTGCAGGACATTTTAACTCACTAGTGTCTTCTTAAAGACACAATATTAGAATAGAGAACAAACTTTTTAAGTTGAAAACCTTTCGTTTTGGGGAAACGTCATTATGCTATTCTCGTGTCTCTTGTCACCCACGGTCTGGTGAGAACCTTGCCACAGGTTCCTGTTCCTGTTCTTGCCTGACAACACTCTGTGGCTCTGAACCTTCATGTCCTGTCTAAAATGATGCCCCCAGCTTCTTCCCATCTGGGGAACTGAAGCACTGACATTTCGCAATGGCACCTGAACACTCTGAAATACTATACAAAAGACAACCTAGAAAAAGAAGAAATATATTTATTTGTACAATAAGTATGTCTTTGAAAATTTCACATAAACTCTTCTTTTGTATATCAAATAATACTTTAAATGTACAATGGGAATATTTTATTCAAATCAGCAAAATTTTTATTCAAAACTTTTATTCAATTTTTCATTCAGATAAATCTCATAGGGATTTTTATTGAGAGAGAAAGAGAGAGAGAGAGAAAAAAAGACAGACAGAGAGAGAGAAAGACACAGAGTCACAGAGACCCAGAGAGACAGAGACACAGAGAGACAGAGCAGGGGGAGAGGAAGAAGAATTACATTCTTGAAGTAAATAATTACCTAGTAGCATATCTTCCATGTGATTCTAGTTTTATATACCAGGGTTACTTATACAAAGTCTGTATATGTCACAAAAATAATCTTTAAGGCACAGTCATGTGGATCAACAGCCCCAAGAAGCAGAGGAGACAGCTGTGTGACCACAAGTCATTCCCCTAGAGTTACCCATGTGTGGAACCAGACCCCTGGTTCCTAAACCCAAGTGCATGAAAATCATACAGGGTGCTTGCTAAAATGAAGATGCCTGGTCCCACCACTATTGTCATGGACTTATTGTGGTCTAAATTAGTGATGAGAAATGGCATGGGACATTTTGGTAAGCAGTGAAGACTCTTCCTGTTTATTTTTAGGCGCCCCTTTGCCCTCAGTGGTGGTAGAGCTCCTTTCACCCTAGCCTGTCCATTTGAACAAATCTCCCCCTCTCTGTGGGCCATTCCGTTGCAGGTGGTCTGTTGACCTCACTTAGAGACAACCTGAATTTGATGTCTTAGTTTCCTTCCAGCTCATACTCTTTGAATTTATCGTTATGTGTAATGTCTTAATCTTATATTCTCTGTAATTATCATAATAATGGGGTTTGCTATATACTATAAATACAGTGCTTTTGTATATACTAACAAAGAATAGGAAGCGAAAACTAGCTCTCGTGTCTACCTCTCGTTCACTCACTCGCCCTTCACCACGTAGGTGCTACTTAACCACCAATACTTGCCAATCCAGAAGGGAGCAGAACAGACTTTACATTTGCAGGCATGGAAGCTTGAATGTCTAAAGAGAAAGACCTGGATTGAGGCAATATGTGAGGCTGGTAAAGACTTAAAGAGGAAACGGCAGCTGCCAGAGGAGCCCACAAGGGGAGGAGGAGATATCTGTGTAGGGTTAAGTTCAGATCTGCCAAAGGAAGAAAGGAGCCAGCAAAACTAAACACATAAAACACTGATCTCTCATCTGTGCTGCATATTCAACACAGAGCCAGGCTCAGAGTCAAGGAGCTGGTCCTACACAGTGTCACTTACCACCTCAGGAGAAAAAAGAGGCAGGAGAGTCAGACAGGGGCAGTCCCTGGTCCTGGGATCACTTTGTGCCACCTCTGCTCTTCCTTTACTGGCAGCTGCAGTCACATGTCACTGCCTGATTGTGAGGGTACTGTGAGATGGGTATCTAGGGCAGCTGGCAACCGTTACTGTGGCTCTCTCCCTAAGGGATGCACAGTAGGGTCAGAGGTGGCTCTCCTGGAGAGGTGAAGTTTAAACTAGGGTTCAAAGGTCAAGTCAAAGGGTGTCAGAGAATGAATGTTCCACAGAAATAAATGGGAAGAAAACAAGTTTAAAGAACTAGACTCACAGGACACAGCTGGCCAGTAGTGAGTGGAGCAAGGCTAAGAAATGTGCGACAGACCAGTTTATCCTCAGGGAAACGGGACGCTATCAGAAGGGGTTTTATTTGGAATTCACTTGTTGCAGTTACAATTTGGACAAACAAGTCACACATCTCACTTTATGGTGACCTTAGTTAATGTTCCTGTAAGTGGTCTGGAATTCTCAAGATGGAGTGAAGGGAAGTCATTTAGGAGACATTTCAACAAGTAAGTGTGACTCCTGATTAATCATTTCCTAATGGGATCTGTTCTGATCTGTTCCTAACCAATCTCCGAAGCAGACATTTCTTTATTACGACTGCTCATTGAATTGTCCGGTAGCCAGAGGCAGGCAGATCTCTGTGAGTTCAAGGCCAGCCTGATCTACAAAGCCAGTCCAGGACAGACAAGGCCACATGGAGAAACTCTGTCTCAGAAAAAGTATACTTTTTAAAAATTTATTCACTTTATATCCTGATTGTAGCCCCTTTTCTCCCCTCCTCCCAGTCCCACTCTCCTTCCTTCTTCCTCCTACCCTCTCCCCTACTCTTCAGAGAAGGGAGTCCTCCCCCACCACCCATGCCAGCACGTAAGTCCCATCAGGACTGAGTGTATCCTCTTTCCCTGTGGTCTGGCAAAGCAGGCCAGCTAGAGGGAAATGATCAAAAAAGCAGGAAACAGAGACCATGTCAGAGACAGCCTCCACTCCCCTTACTAGGGGACCCACATGAAGCCCGAACTGCCTATAGGCTACATCTGTGTAGGGAGCCTCGGTCCAGTTCATGCATAGTCTTTGGTTGGTGCTTCAGTCTCTGAGGTTCCTCTGGGCTCCGGTTAGTTGGCTTTGTTGGTCTTCTTGTGGAGTTCCTCTTTCTTCCAAGGTTTTCTGCCTTTCCCCGGACTTTTATACAAGACTCCCTATGCTTCCTCCAATGTTTGGCTCTGAGTCTCAGCATCTGTTTCTATCCACTACTGGGTGGAACCTCTCAGAGGAGAGCTATACTTGGCTCCTGGCTGCAACCATAGCAGAGTACACTAGTAGTGTCAGGGGTTGGCTCTTTTCCATGGGGTGGGTCTCAGGTTGGGCCAGGAATTGATTGGACATTTCCTCAATCTCTGCTCTATCTTGTCCCCTGCACATGAAGCTATACTACAGAGCAATGGTATTACAAACTGCATGGCACTAGCATAGAAATAGACAGCTTGATCAATGGAATCTTATTGAATACCCAAAAATAAACCCATACACTTAAGGATACTTGATTTTTGACAAAAGAGCCAAAACCATTGAGGGGAAAAAAGAAAGCATCTTCAACAAATGGTGCTGGACTAACTGGATGTCTACATGTAAAAATGTAAATCAATCCATATGTATCACCCTGCACAAAACTCAAGTCCAAGTGGATCAAATACCTCAACATAAAACCAGGTACACTAAATCTATTAGAAGAGAAAGTGGGGATCAGCCTTGCACTCATTGGCACAGGAGATGAGTTCCTGAACAAAACAGCAACAGATCGGGCTCTAAGATCAAGAATTAATAAATGGGACCTCTTGAAACGGAAAAGCTTCTGTAAGGCAAAGAACACCATTAATAGAACAAAATGGCAATCTACAATTTGGGAAAAGATCTTCACTAACCCTACATCTGACAAAAAACTAATATCCAATATATGTAAAGAACTCAAGAAATTCAACACCAACAAACAATTCTCAACAGAGAATATTGAATGGCTGAGAAGATTAAAGAAATGCTCAACGTCATTAGTCATCAGGGAAATGCAAATCAAAACAACTCTGAGATTCCATCTTATATGTGTCAGAATGGCTAAGATAAAAAAACTCAAGTGGCAGCACATGCTGGCAAGGATGTAGAGAAAGGGGAACATTCTTTCATTGCTGGTGGTAATGCAAACTTGTACAACCACTTTGGAAATCAATCTGGTGCTTTCTCAGAAAAGGGGAATAGTTCTACCTCAAGACTCAGCTATACCACTCCTGGGCATATACTCAAAAGATGCTCCCACACACAACAAGGACATATGCTCAACTGTGTTCATAGCAGCTTTATTAGTAATAGCCAGAAACTGGAAACAACTTAGGTATCCCTCAGCTGAAGAATGGATAAAGAAAATATGGTACATTCATACAATGGATACTACTCAGCTATTAAAAACAAGGAAATCATGAAATTTTCAAGCAAATGGATGGAACTAGAAAAGATCATCCTAAGTAAGGTAACCCAGACCCAGAAACACAGGCACGGTATATACTCACTTATAAGTGGATAATAGCCATATAGTACAGAATAAACACACTACAATTCACAAACCCAAAGCAGAGAGGGAACACAGGGAGAAATGACGGTGGAGATCAGACCTTGGGAGAAAGGGTATAGGAGGACAGAGGGCTTGCAGAGAGAAGAGAAACCATGGTAGGTACATCTCTATGACAAGCTGGAAACCTAGAACAGGGTAGGCTCCTGGGAGGGTATGGGGATGACGCTAGCTAAGACTTATAATAGCAGGAATCACGGAGACTGAATAAACACCCTGTAACTACACAGGAGGGAGGGGAGCACCAACCCACCCACAAAGACTTTATCCAAAATTTACCTTCCGGGAAGACCTTTACAGTGTTAATGCTCCACGAACACAAACTTGCAGGGCCAGGGAC
This sequence comes from Acomys russatus, assembly GCF_903995435.1. Lineage (NCBI taxonomy): Eukaryota > Metazoa > Chordata > Mammalia > Rodentia > Muridae > Acomys > Acomys russatus. The sequence goes on along the minus strand of NC_067147.1, from coordinate 33,311,127 downwards.
AGAGTTACTTATCACTTGGTTTTAAGGCCTCTCAGGTACAAGCAAGTCTGGGAGCCATAAAGGCCAGTCTTCCTGGGACTGAAGTGGCATGCACCGGGCTATATTCTGAGGCATTTGGAGCTATTGCCTGTTGAGCCACTTACCTTTGAGTGCAATGATGTCTTCCCAGGCAAGTGGAGTGCATGATGTACTGCTGGTGTCCTAGGAGCATGGAAAGCCTGAGAGCTTAGTGTGGTCATAGGGATGACTATTACCTGCAACGTCCAACATGGTCGACCTCAACCACACATAGTAACCGAGCCCTTGAAATATGACAGGAAGGACTGAGCTGAGGTAGGTTTGTTTGTTTGTTTGTTTGTTTGTTTGTTTGTTTGAGACAGGGTTTCTCTGTGTACTCTTGGCTCTTCTAGACTCTCTTTGTAGACCAGGCTGGCCTGGAACTCCCAGAGATCCACCTGCCTCTGCTTCCCCAAGTGCTGGGATTACAGGCATGCACCACTCAGCCTGGCCAAGCCAGGTTTTCAAATTTCATTCTCCTTAATTTCAGTCGATATGGAAATAGATGTGTCTAGCAGCTGGTGTCTTAGGACAGCAAAGAAGAAGAGCACCAAGCTAAAGTAACTGTCCTGGTGCTTAGAAATGCCAGTGTGGGCTTTCTCATTTGTGTGCCCAGCATTTCCGCTCTTTCAATCAAGGTGTGGCTAGAGTTCCCTTTTTTTCCATGGTCTGTTCCTAACATTATTAGCCAGCAGTTACTGCTCACTTGAGGATCATGTTATTAAGCTACTGGGAAATTGTAAGGTGGTAATCCCAGATGTCTCATGGAGCCAAGCAGGCCGACCAGTGAGTAGAGTCTGTTGTCTGTATACCGGCCGAGCCCATAGAAATGGTGCTCCCTTCCAGAGTCTCCATAGTAGTGTCCTTAAAATGTATTGAGCCCCGTCTAGCTGACTGTTTATTATTCTGTCTTCTAAACCAGTGTTTCTCTGTGGGTCTGTATGACCTCACACCTAGAATGCAAACGAACAGGGAACTTGGATAGTGGCCAGGGACCCTGAGGTGGAAGTGGCAGGCACAGAGTGAAAGACTTAAATTTGAAGCCTGGAAAAGACTTTGAGGCTGAGAAATCAAGAGCCTTTCGAGTGCCATTTAGCTTCCTCCTTCATAGAATGGTACTCATGCCTCTTTGCCATGCCAACCTCAAGACTAGATAATGCCAGGTCCAAAGGTATAGTCCCAAATACACCTGCGAGCTTCTTTTCCCCTAACTCCACCACCATCACATTGCAGTCAGCCAATAAAATCAGAGTGGTGAACATGCTCTATAAAATCCAAATCCCCATACTAATATTATTATTACGATTACCTAAAATAACACACACACACACACACACACACACACACACACACACACACACACACACCAAAGTAAAATAAAAAGTAATTTCAGAATATTTATAACTTGGATATCTCAAGTTCTGCCAGCTTGTAACTACCATATAAATATCCTGCATCCGATAGGAATTATTTTTAGCTTCTAATAACAGAAACTTAATATAACATGCCTTCAATAAGAAGATTATTTTTTACTCATGAAACCTAAAGGTACACAGACCAGGACTGTAGCAGAGGTCACTAGTATGTTGTGAATTTAGTTAACAACTAAATAATCTCTCAAAGGAAATTTTGGATTTTCTATTTTAAAATGAAAAAAAAAACAAACCCCAGATTTTCAGTCACTGATTTTTCTAATTTCTAAGATCTTGTCTCAGCCATGTAAGTGGTAATGGGAGATGTTTGCTTTCTAAGCACAACTCTGAAAAATGGTGCCTAGAACTAACAAAGGTGTGAGCATGCACATGCTATGGCCAGCGTGGCCAGCATCCAATATGCATATACCATTCAGCTTTGTGTTATGTTTAGCCTACAATAACTCTTCCCTGCCCAGTGACCCACGGAGTTCTAGAAGTGGAAGTATTGGGTCTTGATGTGTGTGGCAAAATCTGAATGTTTAGAGCCATTTTCATTCCCAGTAACAAGGAATGTGACAGTTCCCTTTGCCGCAAAATGCACCAGACTTGAGAGTATTCTGAAGTCTACTTTAGTTTTTCCCTCCCAAAGGTGGGAGGAGGTTGGAGAAGGGGACATAAATGACACTGAAATGGTGTTTTACCTTCTCTCCTTTGATGGGAGCCTGGGCAGCCGGGAGACGCCGTTCAGCAAGTGTGATTACATTATTCTGGAAGTCACTGGAGGAACAGCAGCTCCATCTGGGAGGCTGTAAACACAGGCCCATAAAACAGTCATTGCCAGGAACAGGAAACCTGTTAAAATAATAATAACAAAGATTTATCAAAGGACAGTCTAAAAGGTAAAAAGTGGGGACCCAAATATCTATGTTGTTAAAAACTAAGCCTAGATTATTTTGCTATACTTATCCCTCTCCAGGACACAAACATGCATGCACACACAATCTCTAGGAGTTATTGGATAAAACATTAAGATCTTCCTGCCCAGTTATTTTTGGTAGGCTTAGATTTGCTACAAAAAGCAACAGCTTAGTAACCAAGTTATTACAGTCATTTGACTTCCTTTGTTTTTGTTTTTGTTTTGTTTTGTTTTTTAAACCAATTGCCTGTTGAGCTGACAGCAGTCGATAAAATTGTTTCATGTTCCCGGATGCTTTGGGACTTCCAAGAGGAATATGCACACCTACATTGATACAGCTACTTCCAATACAGAGACGGGCTTTACACGCTGTTTAAAGCCGAACATTATTCATAAGTATATCTGAGAGGAGCAGAGGGACATGGTAGTTATCTGAGTCCGAGTAATGTCAGGAAAGCAAAATTCCCAGAAGTTGAATTTTCAAACTTTAGAGAAATGGAGAAAGGAGATTTGAAGGATATTGGAAACATGATTCAAAAGTGCTTTTGGGATTGGTGGAAAAGGAGTAAACATGATGTGAAAAGAGCAAAGCCTATCAAGGGTGAGCCAGTGGCCCAAAGGTAGAGGACTGGCCTTAGACCACACAAACAATAGCACAGCCCAAGTTGCTGAAAGCACTCAAAGGCAAAGCAAAATGATTGGCCAGAGTGATGATGTCATGGGAGTAGGATCACGGCATACCCTGGTCCATTGCCGCACAGAAGTCACTTTGACATCTGTGTGCATGACCATTCAGAATAACTGGAGATAGTGGGAGGAGGGGGCGGAAGGTGGGTTGGAGGATGTGAAGACTATTTTGGAAAAGCAGGAAGCAAATCAGAAACCCAGGACAGCAGAGGCAGAGGGAGGAGCAGAGAGAAAGTGAGGACAGTTCATGGGAGAGAGGGTGGGCAGGCATAGGAGGAGAGGGAGGGGGAGGGAGGGGACATGTTTAGGTAAGGAGTATGGGGACAGGTACAGGAGGGGAGGGTGGGGACAGGCTTGGAGGCTGCTCAAAGTGCGGTTCACTTTGGGAAATGGCAACAACATGGCTGTCACCTTCTTCACGCATGGCTATTGCTTCCTTGACTCCAAAGCACCATAGCAATTGACCTCTTCTGTCCTCTCATGGATTCATTAGTGCTCTCTCATGTCTGAGCTGCCCAAACACTTCTGGGATCTATCTCCAGCGTGCTCCATTTCTCAGCACACGCAATCGCCTTTGGCAATGACTGCTTATGACTAAGGACTGACAGAAAGGGCCTGAAGATGGCCTGAGATGGTTTGGGAGGTTAATTGATCATGAGATAATACAGAAAGTAGGGGGCGGAATTAAAGAAAATGGGGGGTGGAATTCCAGTGCTGAAGAATCTGAAATGGAATTGCAGATACACAGGCAAAGATTCCGGTCAAGAACAATTACTGGCTTGTAATGAAGGGGCTGGAGGCAGGTTCCATTTGGGGTGCAGCAAGAGTGCTCCTACAAGACAGATCACGTTAATATGAAAAGGGTATTAGTGCAATCGAGAAGGTACAGCAGAGGCCAGCCAGAGTGATGCGGAGACTCAAGGGCCTTAATTATTTACAAAGGCTGGAAACAGTTGTTCTACTTTCCCCTTTTGGGGGGGGGGAGGCGATATAAAAGGAATCTATCTGGAATGTCCTCAGTGCCAAAGATAGAGATAGATGTATAGACGCCAAATATCAAAGGAAAAGAAGAAAAGAAGGTTATGTACTTAATCCCAGAGAAAATCCTAACATGAAAAAAGTTTTAGGAAGATTTCATTACAAAGATAGAGGTAAATTTATGGTGCAAACTGCCCTGCAGGCTCAGACCGCTAATGTACAAGTAGGGCACATATGTATGTGAGTCTTTGGACAAATTTTCTATATTTTAAGGAGATGAGCATTACAGAGGAGATAATTATGTGGAGGTGCAACTGCCAACTCACCTAGACTTACAGTGATTTCATTTTCTGTGCCCTAAGCCCTTTTGTGTAATTTCCCATATTTGAGTGCCCATTGGCAGCACTGAGAGAGAGGTAAAAATTACATGGAGCTGAATTTGACTTCAGGAAATCACTGGACCACTTTAAAAGCCAGCATACTGACCTCTCCTCCCAAGAATGCCTTCTGAGAAAAATGTCAAAAAGATTTACCTTGGCCATCAGATCCCAAACTCACAATGGGCTCTACTGGCTTTCTTCTCAACTCAATACATTTTTTAAAAAGTATATGTATGCATGAAACTGTGTGTGTGTGTGTGTGTGTGTGTGTGTGTGTGTGTTACATGCACATGTATATGTGTTCGTGTACAAATTTAATTTTATTTTGCATGTCTTATGCAGGTACACCAGCCACAGTGCACATGCAGAGGTCAGAAGAGAACTCGCGGGAATTGCTTCTCAACTGCTACCTTGTGGGATCCAGGGATTGAACTCAGAGCTTCAGGCCTGCACAAAATCCCCTCTACTCTCTAAGCCACCTCAGCTGGCAGCCCTGAGTGAGGGCATCATTAAACGCAAACATTCTACAAAGAGCAGAGACAAGACACCAGCCCAGACATGTGCAAGTCCTCCTACTGTGTGGCACTATCTAGTTACAAAAACTAGTATACAAACATGTAAACAAAGGAGTGACTTAGAACACATAATATGTAAAGCTCAAGGGGAAGCCAGACTCCACAGTTGAGAGGGTCAGACAGTTGAAGGCTAGAATGATCTGGAACTTCAAGAGATGGGTTCATGAGTGGGCCTCAAAAGAGGAAGAACCACAGAAGAAAAATGCACTAGAGCCAGCTGGGTGACTGGGAAACAGCAGTGGTACCCAGAGTCGGCTGTGGTTAAAGAGAACCAGTTTGTGGGAAATGGGTGTGTACCTAGTCCTTGTGCGTTGGGGAGATCCCTCCCACAGTTTGGAGGGAAAATTGGTTTAATTCACAGTTAACTGAGGGCAAGATGTGACAGTGCTCCTTCCTCTTTCTGCCTAAGACTCCAGCCACCCCACCTCACCCCCAGTGTTTTACAGAGCTAGAGCTAACCTATTTCAGATGGTAGTCACTGGCCTCCTGTGGCTCAGGCATCCTGGAAATGGGGCTGGTCCTATAAAGGTGTTCTGTACACAGAATGTCCACACCACGTTTTAAAGATTTAGCATAAGAAAAGTGTACAATATCCTATCATTATTTTTACATTAGTTGATAATATTTTGGGTGTGTTAGGTTTATCACATTATATTATTAACATTAGCTTCACCTGACTCCTAGAAAATTTTAAGTTAGTTAGGTATTAATTTCCTGTAGTCACCATAAACAAAGTGTTACAGCATAGACCCAGTGGCTTAAATAGTCATTTTCCTTTAAACTCTGGAGGTCAGAAGATTAGAATTGATATCTTCTGAATCCAGGAGATAGCCACCTTCTTTCCCTACATCTTCACGTGTTTGTGTGTGCCTGTGTGTGTGTGTGTGTGTGTGTGTGTGTGTGTGTGTGTGTATTTACTATCTTTCTTATAAAGAATCATTCACAGTGTTAAGACCCACCCCAATGGCCCTTCAAGTTCCATTTTCTATACAAGCCACATTCTGAGTTACTAGGTTGAAATGTCAATTTATTAATTCAAAAAGGAGGGCACGTGCTGCCCACCACTGGTCAACCCTGTGCTAGAGGGCTGACTAGACTAGACGTGGTATTTGATTGAAGCACAAATCTTGTGGGTATGTTTAGTGTACTCTCATGGTGTGTGTGATGCTTGAAGGGCAAGGCATCCAGTGTGTGTGCATGTGTGCCTTCATACGTGTGTGTATGTGTGTGTGTGTGTGTGTGTGTGTGTGTGTGTGTGTGTGTGTATGTATGTGATGCTCGAAGGGCAAGGCATCCAGTGTGTGTGTGCATATGTGCATTCATACATGTGTGTGTGTGTGTGTGTGTGTGTGTGTGTGTGTGTGTGTGTGTGTGTGCCTTGCATCCAGACACTCATTTGGATGTCAGAAGGCAGTCACAGAGGAGGTTCTCAATCTGCGCTTAGTTTGAGGCAGGGTCTTCTTGTTATTCCCTAATTCATATTCCAGCAAGTCTCTAGGAATATTCTTGTCTCTGCCTCCCATCTTCTCATAAGAGCACCAGGAACCGCACATGACTACATCTGTATTTTATGTCATAGTCAGTCACACTTTACCACTCTGCAGGTGAGAGGACAGGCTTGGCACTTTCACGATATGGGAGCTAAAGCATTAGACACACTCTTTGCCCTTTCGGTCCTCCCACAAGCTCCATTACTCCTACCACACGAATGCATACATACCTTACATGTCTGTTCTGGATTCCTAAGTAATTGGTTTTATTCTGGAGTCTCCCACTAGTGTGTTTCCCCTTCTAAATAATTGTTTATTTCCACCCTAAATACTATGTATGGGTAAGAAACCAACACACCAGGAAATTGCCCAGAAAAAAAAAAAACATGTTAAAAGAAAACAAGTAAAGATACTATGTGTGCTTTAGCAGAACCATGATCTAAATAGGTAGAGTGTTGTGAGTACATTAGGTCACTGTCTAGTGCTTCTTAATCATTGCAGATTTCAAGATGGAAGATGAACTGATGTGTCAAAGAGCAAGGAAGGCCAGTTTGACCTCCTTGATCTATTAGCATGAAAATAACTGGGGGGAAAGCATTTCACTTAGAGATGCGTAAAATGGTTTAGTTGGGGGCTGGAGAGATGGCTCAACAATTAAGACCACTGGGTCCTATTCCAGGGGTCTTAGGTTCAAGACCCCACCACCCATGGCAACTCAAAACCATCTGTAATTCCAATGTCTGGGCATCCCTCTAGCCTCCATGGACACACACATGGTGCCTAGACACACATGCTGGCAAAACAACCACACATGAAAAAATAAAAGTAAATTTTAAGATGTTTTGGTCAGTACACTCTCGTTAGTTTTTCAGGCAAAAATCTTTCTCAGTATGAATTATTCAGACTTTTCCTCCTGGCCCAAGGGAGAACACTGAAAATGTGTGGAAGCAACAATAACAACAACAACAACAAAGTTAACTTTGTAATTTTTCTGTGGTGTCGTTTGATCCTGCTGTTTTTCAGCTTTAGAGATAGGAAGGTGTATTAAACCTTATTTTCAGATAAACCCTAACTGTAATACACAAAGCATATATCTTTTCCCATTGGCTAAGTAATAGCCTACTTTGCAGAGAGACAAGCTTTACAAAATATAAAGGAAAAGGGAGTCACATGTGAAAGTTTCCCACAGGCTCTTACGTTTGGACCCTTGGTCCCCAGCGTGTTGGGCAGTTGGAGAACCTTTTAGGCGATGCTCATGGCTCTTCAAGGTAAGCCACCAGGAGCAGACTTTGAGAGGCCAGACTTTTCCTTCCTGTTTGTAGTGACCATGTGACCAGACCAAAGTTCTGACTGCTACCTACAGATCTAGCCCAGCCCTCGTACCTTTCCCATCCTAAAGGACTGTATTTTTAAACTGCAGACCTAAACAATTCCTTTCTCACAAGGATTGTTTCTATCAAGTATTTTGACACAGCATTAAAAAAAAAAAACAATTATAGACAAATGTCAATCTCCACACGAGCCTTTGTGAAAATCCCCAGGTCGCGCTTGTGTCCCATGGGCCATCAACAATTTCACAGTGTAGAGGAGAGTTGCGTGTTTTGCTCTGCTAACTAGGACCTGGAGCCTGAGAGGATCTTAGCTCAGAAAGGCTTGGGAAGCACGCCCAGTGGGCCGTGCGCCTCGGCAGCTCAGTCCTGACAACGGAATTTTCAGCTCTGGTTCAGTAGCTTCAGCAACTAGACACAGCAACACCAGTGAGCGAGTATGGGGCCACCGCCCTGGGTGACCAGGATTCTGGGACGAGAAGCTCTCAGATTGGCCTTTATTTTATTTATTTATTTTTAATGTGGAGGAATCTCAGAACAGGGACAGGAACGCGAGGCGGGTAAGACTGAGAGTGGCGCAGGTGTACTGGGCTGCTAAGGAAAGCTGATCCGTCCACCACGCCTTAGAAAGAAAAGAGGGGCATAGCAGGAGTGGGTACCGAGGCGAAGTGAATCAATCACAAGGGATTCTACCAGCCTGGTTCACATCACACGCTAAGGAACAAATGGCTTTTCTAAAGGAGATGCCACAGCTCCCCGTAAGTCTCCAGCCCATTTTGCAAAGTCCCGTGGAGTCCTGACAGCTGCCAGGGCCAGAGGACTTGCCCAGAGGCTGGGAGTCCCATCAGCTTGCCATGCCGAGTGTAATGTAGCAACAGTATGAGGGACAGAGCCAGCTGCCTGAGATCCTTAAAAAGGATATTCTAAAGGTCTTTAACCTGGTAACGATGCACTGACAACCCCGAGTTTGCCATTATTGGAAGAAACGACGCTGAGGCCAGACAGACCTGAGGCTGCAGATTGATTGATATTTTTAATTTCATATTTGTTCCTGGGGAGGCTGGCTTCTTTATTGTGGCAGCACCTGCTCACGCCATTCCAGTTACAAGGCCTTTTGGAGAAGCTTTACGGCGAAGGCTTATTTCTATTATAAGCACTGGTTGGGGTGGGTGGTTAATATCCCTACAGTTTCTGTGGTTCTGAGCAAAACGATTTCTGGACCATGTGGTCAAATCATACACATCATCTTTGCACACACACACACACACACACACACACACACACACACACACTAAATCAAAACTTAAATGCTATGCCAAAGTCAACACCATTAATTAAGTTGTGAGGAAATATTATCCGAGTCAATCCTGAAATTAATCAGTAACTTCAGATCGAGAATGTGAACAAACAACTTGTTTAAAGTTCATGTTTGGAACGCAAGGTAGTTATTAAAGTTTCATTGGTAAATTATTGAATTGAGCCTTAATAACAGAAAATAATATAATATGAATATATATTATATATACTTGATTACCGGAGCATTACTTAGGCAAACAACATGGGACACACAGACTTGCATTATTTTAAAGTCAACACAAGAATATCCTATAGTTGACTGTTCTCAGTCAAGAGTCAATTTCCAGCCAGGAGATAAAGATGAGCATACTTTTCATATGCCACCTTGACACTCGCTCTACAGTATTTGCGTGCACGCCACTTGACAGTGGTGTGGACCGCAGCCCTGCACAGCAATGCCTTTCCATTTGGATAGCGAGGTTTCTGCATACTGCCAGTTAAACACACGTGGGAGACAAGGTACTTGGCATCTAGTCTCTTTCCTATTATAAAGGCCTTTGAAGCTATGGGCTGCTTCATTGACCTCCCCCACAGTTCCTTAGTCAAACAAGAATTGTAATCGCATCTACCAAAATTGTGAAGGCCACACGAGGCCTGCCCCAGGCAGGAGTATGGCAAGCATAGATATTTTCCAGGGAGGCCTGGAATATCTCACGGTTTATTTGTTTGCTTGTTTTGTTGTTGTTTTGTTTTATTTTTCACAGACAATATGGACTTGCTTAAAGAAAGATGGGTGCATGTGGCAAAGCAGCCAAGCATATTCTGATGTCAAAATCCATGATTATGCTGCCTTACATGGAGAAAGAGAGTTGAAACTATGCGTAGAATTGAGGTTGTTCATTAGCTGTCTTCCAAATAAGGAGTTTAGCCTGATAATATAGGTCGGTCCAATGGAAACAGGGCCATTCAAGGTGAAAAAGTAAGGCACCAAGTCTTGAGGCTGTGATAACTAAGGAGCAAGGAGGCCACAAGCCCTAGAATGTGGGGTGCTTTAGAAGCTGGTGGACACACTGAAATAGATTCTCCCCTAGAGCCTCAAGAAGGAACACAGACCTGCCAAAACCTTTATTTTAGCCCAGGGAAGGCAACTGCACAAGTCCAATAGCCTTGTCTGTGCAGACCTGTGCTAACCTGTGCAGACCTGGTGGATCTCTACTGTCAGATTGACTAGGTTGAGAATCACCCAGGAGATTGGTGAAGCACGCACATGATGTGTGTATAATGGCTAATTGTACACTGATGCATGGTGGTACCATGACAGGGGCTGAAGACCCAGGTGAAATGATAGAAAAAAAAAAGGAGAAAGGCAGCAAGCACAGGCATTCGGCTACATATTCATGTCACCACAAGCTGAGACACATGGAACCAAGTGACCGTGGATGCAAGTGTCAATCTCTATGAGCCAAAATGGCTTGTTTCTCCTTTAAGTTGTTCTGTTTTGGTTTCGGGTATAATAAAAGTAAATCAATGAGATGCCAAGGCTGGACAAGCAGGCCTGTAATTCCAGCATGCAGGCAAGAAGGTCAGGAGTTCAAGGCCAGTCTCAGGTACATAGCAAGTCCAAGACCAGACTGGGTAGATGAAACCTTGTCTTAAAGACACCATAGCAAAAAGGGAAAGAAAATACAAAACTTGAGAAACTTTATCTCTATATTTAGTGTGTGTGTGTGAGTGTGTGTGTGTGTTTGTCTGTCTGTCTGTCTGTTCTCATGCACAATGCCATGGCATATGTGTGGAGGTCAGAGGATAACTTGTGGGAGTCAGTTCCATTCTTCTGCCAAGTGGATTCCAGGCATGAGGTCATGAGCATGGCAGGCTGGTGCCTTTACCCACTGAGATATCTCACCATCTTGAGAAACTTTAAAAAGTAACTAAGTCATTTTCTGGGTAAGTGGGGAAGAGCCTGGGACACATAGGCACAGGAAACAACTTCCTGAACAGTACACCAACAGCCCAGGCCTTAATGTCAACAATTAATAAATGGGACCTTATGAGGCTGAGAAGCTTCTGTAAGGCAGGAGATACTGTCAGTAGAACAAAGCAACGGCCTACAGACTGGGAAAAGATCTTCATCAACCCTTCATCTGACAAAGGTTTAATATCCAAAATATATAAAGAACTCAAGAAATTAAACACCACAAAACCAAACAACCCAATTGCGAAATGGGGCTTGGAACTTAACAGAGAATTCTCAACAGAGGAATATCAAATGGCTGAGAAACACTTAAAGAAATGCTCGTCCTCGTTAGTCATCAGAGAAATGCAAATCAAAACGACACTGAGATTCCATCTTACACCTATCAGAATGGCTAAGATCAAAAACTCAAATGACACCACGTGTTGGCGAGGATGTAGAGAGAGAGGAACACTCCTTCATTGCTGGTGGGAATGCAAACTAGTACAACCACTTTGGAAAGCTATTTGGCGCTTTCTCAGAAAAATGGGAATAGGGCTTCTTCAAGACCCAGCTATCCCACTCCGTATCACACAACAGGGACATATGCTCAACCATGTTCATAGCTGCTTTATACATAATAGCCAGAACATGGAAACAGCCTAAGTGTCCCTCAGTAGAAGAATGGACTAAGAAACTGTGGTACATTTACACAATGGAATACTACTCAGCTATTAAAAACAAGGAATTCCTGAAATTTGTGGACAAATGGATTGATCGAGAAATTATCATAATGGGTGAGTTCACCCAGAAGCAAAAAGAGACAAACGGTATATACTCACTTATATCAAAACACTAGTCCAAGGGATATGTACCATGAACAACTTTACTTACCAAGAAAGTGGGTCAGAGGAGAGGACATCCTATTGAGACTTTAGGCAAGAGTAGCATGGAAGAATAAGGAAATAGTAGGACCCACAGGGTCCTGGAAACCTACAAGAAGAACTTTATGGCAGGCAGATCTGTGTCCTGGGGTCCTCCTCAAACTAAGGCACCAGCCAAGGAGAATATAGGCATTAAACTTCGAACCCCTACCAAGACCTAGCCGACAATCATGATATTCTCCACCGTTGAGTGGAGAGTGAGATCTGACTCTCACACGAACTCTGGTGCCCCTTTTCTGACCACGTCCCCTGGATGGGGAGGCCTGGCGGCACTCAGAGGAAGGATAGCAAGTTACCAAGAAGAGACACGATATTCTAAGAGCATATATAGGGGGAGGAGGTCTCCCTCAATCACAGACATAGGGGAGGGGAGAAGGGGGGAAGTGGGAGGGAAGGAAGAATGGGAGGAAACCGGGGAAGGGCTAACAATCGAGATGTAATATGAATAAATTAATAAAATGGAAAAAAAAAGTAACTAAGTCAGAATCTGGTACACCCTCAAGAACATGGGTTCCAGCTTACACACATGTGTGAGGAAGTGAGAAAGCAACAGTGACATCTGAGGAGCCGGGGGGTGGAACATAAAGAGATCTAATGCACAGCATGCATGCGATTTTCACAATGTATGTAGAGCTCTATCAGGATAAGTTCTTTCGTTAAAGTTCACATAGGAAAGAGGTGATAAATAACTTGCTCACAATCACGGAGACCTGCTGATAATTTTAGCCTAATGAAGTCAATGTCAGAATTCTAATAGGCTCATCTGTACAGACCTGTGCAGACCTGGTGGATCTCCACTGTCTCTACCCATAGAACTGGGCTATTAATGTAGTTATTCAATAAGAGACTCTAGAATCTACATGGGACTTACCAACATAATAGCAAAAAATAAAAAAAAAATCAATGGTTTTACATATAAAATTGAGGTCATATTTTAAGAAGGAGGACACATTAAAAGATCAAAAGTAGTAAGGGAAAAGAAATCCAGAAAATTCAACATCCAACTAATAATGCTTTCAACAACCTTGAGAAGTTCAAAGGTGTATTTATGTGCGCTACTGTAACAAGCAACCACAACCAACTAGTAGCAAAGCCAGAAGGCTCGGTGGATAGAGCCTGAGGATCTGGATTGAGCTCTGGAGCCCGCATGGAGGAAGGAAAGAACCAACTCCTGGAAATCTCCTCTCAGCTCCACATGTACAGTGTGGGACTCACACGCCCACACATGAACACAGAAGAAGTAGACAGATTGTTTCTCAAAGGCCATCAAGAAAAATTCAGAATAACAGACATGGATTTCTGTACTAAAATGACCCATAGAATATTTACCACAAAACTGAAATACAGTTATCTTACAAGAGAATACATGAAGAGATCCTAAAATGTTTCTGCAGGTATAAGTGGGACATACTATACAAAAGATTCTAGAAATGATTTCATTATATTTCTTAATAAAGCATTAAATGCTTGTTACATATATACATTGATACATATATGTGTATACACACACACATATATATGCTGCCAAAAATCTTAAGTTTAATACATTTTATACTAAATTTCCATGTCCAGTCTATTTATCTGTCTCTACATATCTATAAAATGCACAACAACAATAATAAACATAATAAAACTAATACATAAAATAAATATAAAGTACAAGTGTACAATAAAGACATCTCAACATACACAAGTCTCAACTTCTATTTCCCCATTCTCCCATGCTTCTCTCACGTAGAGTCCCAATGGGATGCCCTCTCCTCTGTCCCAGTTTCCTGGTAAGTAAAGGCTTTCGTGGGACATGCCCCTTGGGCTAGTATGCAGATATAAGTGAGTGTATACCATTTGAGTCTTTCTGCTTCTGGGTTAACTCACTCATTATGATCATTTCTAGTTCAATCCATTTGTCCACAAATTTTGGGAATTCCTTGTTTTTAATAGCTGAGTAGTATTCCATAGTTTCTTTATCCATTCTTCTACTGAGAGACACTTAGACTTAGCACATCATGTCTGTCAGGAGGTTTATTCATGAGGATGTCACTCAACAAACAAAGAAGAAAAGGAATAAGAAGAACCATGAGAAGCCGCAATGAGAAATGGGCGGTTCTGAAGTCCATGAGGACAGGGCCGCAGCAGCCCTCAGCACAGTCTGTTTATCTATGAAAGGAAGACAGAGGGTTCTAGTCCCTCTAAGAACAAAACGCAAAAGGAACTGTAGATGACTTAAAATATCTGACCTGGTGCAACTGTTATTCTTTTTAAAGAGTCTGAGGGGACAAATGTTTAATAACCTGTCTTTAAATGCGAAACTATGGTGAACATCAGGACAGGTCTATGGAGGTGTTAAGTTTTTCCATCTGTCAATGGTGATCATAAGCTCACAGTGAATTCAGTTTTACACTGAAACAGAACGTTCAGCTTTGGAGAACAGTAGAAGGTGGGGCTATTGGTGGAGACACTAGAGTAATACCTTATTTCAGAAGCTAAACAAGAAACAGCTTCAAGGAGAGTGCCAACCAACAAGTATCTGCAATTGCTAAACATGCTTAGCTTTTAAACTTAAATTATGTCTAGTTTGTGTGTGTGTGTGTGTGTGTGAGAGAGAGAGAGAGAGAGAGAGAGAGAGAGAGAGAGAGAGAGAGAGAGAGAGAGAGAGAGATGGAGACGGAGACAGAGACAGACAGAGAGAGACAGAGAAGGGAGAGGAGGTAGGGAGGGAAGGACGAAAAGAGGTAGGACAAATATCATTTGAAATTTTGCTCTTTAAGTAGAAATAATCACAATTGGTATGTCTTTTTAAAATATTTATTCTATTGTTAGTTACATGGGACTTGTACTTGAGTACAGTGCCCAAGGAGGCCAAAGGAGCCATGGTGCTGCCCCCCTGCCACCAGCCCTGGAGATAGAATAACAGGTAGCTGTGAGCCATCACGTGGGTGCTGAGAACTAAGCTGTGACCTCTGCAAGAACAGTAAGTACTCTCAGTGAGGCCTGTAATCGACATTTGATGAACTCGTCTAGTGTGCATATGTATGCATAATATTTCTGTAGACTCACATACTTGCTATCATCTCCATATCTATAGAAAACTACATGTGAAGTGATCATGGCACTTACGCTACATTATCATATGTTTGTAGCAGCTGGTAATGTGACTTGGTCATATTTTCATGTTCAGCACATGTAGATTTACTTTGTCACTCAGTGGAGGACTTAGTGTTTAAATATGTGATAGTCATTGAGCCATTCTCCTATTGATACATGTTTACTCTGTCCCAATATTGCAATAAGCATCTTTGTTAAAATAATGTTAAATCCTCGGTGTCTAGAGATTCTTTATACCAAATTAAATATTTGGAGGCAGACACAACCATTATGTTCATAAACAGTCACAAAACCAAAATATACTAAGAAAAGAATAATTTGGAATGAATTCTTGGTCTTGGTGTCCTAAAGTTGAATACATAAAACATTCTTCTTATATAGTGCATCAAGCCACATGCGTCTAAGCTTTGGTGACTATGTCAGCATAGATGCCCTTTGAGCTTCTTATGTGATTCTCAATCTGCAGTACTACATTTTTAGAACTCTGAGA
Organism: Acomys russatus; assembly: GCF_903995435.1. NCBI lineage: Eukaryota > Metazoa > Chordata > Mammalia > Rodentia > Muridae > Acomys > Acomys russatus. Next base: position 33,295,512 of record NC_067147.1, on the reverse strand, counting down.
AAATCACCTTCCCATAAGCTTACATAACATTATAATTTAGTTGTTTAATCAGTTATCAATGCTCCATAGATACAAATTGAAATATTTAATAGAATATAGTTCTTGCTGTTTGATTCTGAATGGCTATCAACTCAGACTCTGGTAGGAGGAAAGAGAATAATGAAAACGTCTATTGTGTATTAGTCATCTAGATGGGCGTGCTTAGAAAGCTTGCATACAGCCAGGCGGTGGTGGCGCATGCCTTTAATCCCAGCACTCGGGAGGCAGAGGCCGGCAGATCTCTGAGTTCGAGTCCAGCCTGGTGTGCAGAGTGAGTCTGGCACAGCCAAGGTGACACTTCTCCACTGTGTTTACCACCTCCCATCAAACTTCCTTCATAACAAAGAAGGGGGTGAGGTGACTTGATATCTCTTCCTCTCTGTGTACAGTGTTAGTTACACGGTGGTGGTAAACACCAGAGTGTGCCTCTAAAGATAGATGCCCACACAGTCCCTGGATGAGATGCCCCATATATAGCAAATGTAAGGTGTTACTAGTGTGTAAAATAGGTCCTAAAATTGGGAAGCAAATTATATCATAGGAACACTAGGAATCAAATGGTAAGCAAACACAAATACGTTTTTAATTCATTCATTTCTGTTTCCAGCAATATTAAATCTAAGTTCCATACCTTCTTATTTTCTTCCCTCTTCATAAGCTGTCCATCCTTGTCTACATGTCTTGGAACATGCCAGCTTCTTCAAGGATTCTACAGCGATACAGTTTTCATGAAAAAAAATCTCACCACGTGAAAGAACATTCTAAATTTGACTAGACCTATAAGACATAGGCCACCACCTGTTACTTGTCACTCCATGGGCACCTCATTGCTCTTTTCCAGTACCAGGATGATGTCAAGGGTTCTGTAGAAAAGTCTTCACTCTTGTATCTTCCCCAAGCAGGTAACACTCTTAAGGATCTTCAGAATCCCATGATACCAATGACCTTTGTACATCATCCTGAGTACATGACTCATGGCTAGAGCTCTTGCTGGGAATCCAACAAGATCAAAGCAGAAAGAATAAATGATTGTGTCTTCACTGAACACTTCTATCAAGCTGCCCAGGGAAAATATGATGACAGAAATTTGGGGTAAGTGGCTTGTTGAGATGCTCTGGGCATTGACACTTATGGGTAAGTAAGGAAGTGGGATTGGGAAGAAGAACTGGACTAGGTGTGGTAGACCCTGGGCCTATCCCACAGGAAGCTCCGTAGCTAGGATACCTCTTCAGAGCTGACCACAACTAAGGCAAAGGGATTTGGTTTCTGAAGCTTTGTGGACTAGTCATTAGATGTAGTTGCCTCCACTTTGAGGAAGAACTGTGTCCTGGACTGAGAGTTTCTCTTTGGTTGAGGGTCACTTCTGAATAGCATCTCAACTGGCCTCTTCATCAGTCATGTCCCCTCAGCAGTAGAAGAATGGGTCCTCAGATCCTAAAGCAAATGAGCACTGCATTAAGGCATCTACCTTTGGCGGCTCCTAGAATTTCCTTATGACTCACACAAAAGCTACCTCTCCATTGTGAGTGGCAGCCTGGAGTTTCAACCGTGTTCGTCTATGGAAGAGTAAAGGCATGTGGAGTAGAGGGGCCACCAAGGTTAAAGTGACCCCCAAATGTAGATCTCAGGGGCCACACACCCAGCTCATTCCTGGTATTAAAAGACACACCAACTTGAGGAACATTATCTGGTGTACACAGAAGGGGTTCTAAAGGAGAACGATTCTCCTCAAAGTTGTAACATCTAGCAGGACATCTGTTTATATCTGTCCTTTCCCTGGGCCTACCTCTGAGATCAGGAGCAACAGACATGTTCGTCAATAGTTTCCTGCCTCACTGTCTCTCTGGAGCCTGCAATGGTGGGCTGACTAGACATGCTTGGGACACATAACGGACAGTAACGGAAAGAAGTCAGCCATCTTGCATTTTGGTGACACAGTTTGAAAGCATGTCCTGCACAGAAGTCCTTGGTTTCCTACAGTGCCAACCTTTTCATAACTACACTATTTACTGGCTTTTGTTTTCTTCCCTGATCCCTCACTACCTCTCCAGTTCCTAGGGCCAACCCCTAGCGAATGAGCTGCACTCAGGTCTTTGTTGCTACCTCTGCCTTGGAAGAAACCAATCTAAGGGAATAAATAAAGATTATCTTTTTCATCATTCATCATCACCATTACAATGATGTCTCTAAAAGTAGAATGGAGACATATGACTGTTAAGAAGAGGGAGTTTTTCATTTCTGACCCATAAGACATAGAGAAAGATAAATGAATGGACTGATTGATGGGTGTGTGGCAGATACATAATGTATCTGATACATTGTGATTTTTCTTGGCCCATAACAGTCCTGTAAAATTTCTCTTCAGTGAAGTTTCTCACAGTCCCTCGTGTTTGATGTTAGCTTCCCACTCTAGACTCCCCTCCTTCTGTGCACAGTATTTTGGATTAGCCATAAGGAGGCAGCCCAGCCTCAGCTCTTGTGGACTCCCCGGAACTGACCTTCATGAACGACAGCCTCATGGTTCCTCGGAAGCATAGGCTATCCAACACCTTTACCCTGTTAAGTCTTGTCCCCGTACCCTAGGTTTCCCATTGCTCTTAAAATATTAACAGTTTTCCTGACCTAAAGGTTACCAAGTGGCCTCTTCTCTTCTGCTTCTCTGCTAGATCCTGTACTAATTATCCCTCCTTAGCCTGGCTCTGTCTTAGACTGTCCATACCTCCCTTGCTGTGGGACTGTGTAGGAGCCCTTTATTCAAAAAACCCCTTCCCAGAATGTTTACCTTCTGCCTTGCCCTAGCTATTTTGTTCTCAGAGCACATGTCACCTGTTCAGAGAACAGTAGTTCCCCAGCACACAACCATATCTCATTCTGCTAAGTCCATCACAACATGAAATTTTCTTTTGTTATTTTAATTATTTACTGTATAAATGTCTTAGGAAAACATTATCTCTAAAACCTGAATGACTCATGCTATCATCAGTATTTAAAAATAGCACTGAGAACATAGTAGCTAGTCATTTAAAATATTTAGTGGGGGTTGGCAAAACAGTTTATTCTGCAAAGGCACTTGCTATCAACCCTGACAACCCCCAAACCTTGCAAGTTGTCCTTGAACCTCCACATATATGCTGTAGTATGCTCATGACCACACACACACACACACACACACACACACACACACACACACACACAAATACACACACAGAGACACTGAATAAATCAATAGGTGTAATAAAATATTTAAAATAATGAGCAAATGAGAATGTTCTGCCTACTTATATAGCAAGACATAAATTTGAACATAAAGTCTCTACTCGAAGACTATTTCCTGCTGCTTTAAAATACCCAAAATCTTAAGGCAACAGCCCCAAACAAACATGGATTCCGCAGGAGTTCGATGGCTGTAGGATGTTGGTTGTTAAGTATCACCCTGGGTTGTCAAAGGACGTAAGTTCTAAGCATCTTTCCCATTCCAGACTTTATCTATAGTGGGAACTTCATTCTCCAGATGGAGTTATTTGTTGCTTCACAGTGTTATTATAACAACAGGATAGTTAATAAAAATAATGTAATGACAGCACCATCAACAGTCAGTGTCATCCTTTTCTCTGATTTGCAGAGATCCTCTAGACGGAGGCATGAAAGTCAGCTTATTTTTGAGCCAGGCAAAGAATCCATCATAGTTATGGATAGTTCAAGTCAAATCAGCAAAGTGTGCCATCCGTGGAAGCTGGTGAAATGTATTCTGATAGCTACTGCCAGGCAAGGAGGAAGGAAAAACATACCAGGAAGGATGCCTGGTGTGAGAGAGTGCTGAAAGATTTAGCTGTTTAGGGGAACTTTGAGAGCTTTTGTGATTTATTTGACAGGGAAGAGGAGGGCAGACTTCCTTTCTAGAGAATTGGCTCTTGATTTGCACCCACTCAATAACTTCCCAGTTGATGATGCATTTTCCTCCTTGCCTATATGTATCTGACTTCTATTTTATTATTTCCTATTAGAAAATGCTATTTAATTCCATCCACGGCTTCGTGACCTTTGTGTGGCTTCCCCATTTAGGAAATTTACAAGTAAATCACCAAGAAGTATGTACACACACACTTATAAAATATACATGCACTTGTAAATGAAAATGCACCAAATGGGAAAAAAAGGACAATGTGCACTGTAAACGCTGGGCATATGTGCATAGGAGGTGGGAGGCAGGTGTTTGGGAAATCTTCACACCAACCCAATATTTTTCTAATGGCTTCTATTTCCAATGCAAGGGAGAATTTGGAAAACATTAGCCACTGTGGCATGCTCTGAGCAGTGACATGTAGCTGGCAACATGGTGAGTGGGATTTCCCCCCCCCCCCACTTCCCTCAAACAAAGAAATAGGGTGAGTTTATTAAAGCATAAATGCCATTTTCATCCTGCAATGTTAACTGTGTGGCTGGGATCCCTGAGGTACAGAGGCAGTCAAAGCAAACAGCTGTGCCACCTACTTGCAACAGTTGTACGCCCACCACACAGCACCAAGGGGAGGAGTAGGTCAAAGAGAGCCATAAAGAGGATGGGGAACCTGGCTTCGTTGCTTCCCGCTAGCCCGAAGGGAATCCAGCCCTTTGGAGGGTAGGCATTGTGTGTGCAGCTCAGAGCTTTGAGCGTTCTCTTGCAACTTGTCTCTTATTAACCACCTACTGCATTTTTATATTCCACATTCGCATGCACCAAAATAGTGTTTAGCAGATTAACAGAATGCTGAATAAAAAGCATTATCAACCAACCTCACAGGCAGCTTGAAGACGATCCTGAGCTGTGGGTGCCAGAAGCTGCTGCCCTGGTAGACATAGATGTCTCAACCATCCAACGGCCTCTGTAGGCTCTGAGAAAGAAGGGGAGCCCTGGCCAAGCTGTTATCGGGGTGTCTTCATGAAGCCTATGAGTTGTCCTATACCTGTGGCAACAGGGAATATACTGGAAGGGCACAGAAAGAAAGAACCCAGCTTTTCAAATGTATAAGGCCAAAAGAGCTCACCTATGTCTAACCCAATTGCCCTGTTGTCCTAAGAGAGGCAGAGTGGACTCTACCATATCCCCATGCCAGTGGTGACCCTCCTGACACGGAAGCTTGAGCTTTCTCCCTTCTATAACACTACCCTACTGGATCCCACTCTTTCCTCCTTTACTCTCTTTTGTGACGTTTTTCCATGTGGCTCTTCAATATTAGTGTCCTTCAAGTGTCTATACTGGCTCCTTTTTTTATTTTATATACTTTTCTTGAACCATTCCTTTTATCCATATGAGTTACACTGTCATTTTTAGGCCAAGGATTCCAGGTTTTAATTTTCTGCCCCTGGGTAGCTCCTCACTTCTGTCTTTTTCCTGGCTCTGCCCACTTATCCTAGCCTTTCTTCTCCATGGGGTTGAACCAATGTCCCCCATCCTAGGCAACTTCTAGTCTGCAATTCCACCACCTCTAATAGGTTGTCTAATGCCACCAAAGCAGGAAAAGTAAAAGCTTGGAAAAGATTTGTCTTCTCTTAATGGCCTCAGCCCAAAAGGAATGCAGAATTCTATTTAAGATCCAAGCCATTGTCTAGAATTGACCACACAACCCCACTTAACCTGCCCTGGAGCTAGGAAAGACAAGAGATGTGAATATCTGATGCGTAGTAATTAATAGTTCTTCGTGATTCTTTCAGGAAGCTAAACATTATCTCTGGAGTCTGAAAGCTCAAACAACTTAAGGCTGATCTATGTTTCGTGGACAAGTGCATCTACCAGGAGTAGCAGTCGGGCAAGCAAAACAAAAGGAAGGTTGACCAGCTTCGTGGGGCTCATACCTGGGACAACTGACCGGCTGGCCCACCAACTGCTTTGCTAGCAGGTTCCCTGGTAATGAGATAGAGACTTGCTTATTTTTAGAGTGAGGCTGGGTAACTAATGGACATCCAGGAAACTGGCAGAAAATATACAGACATTCTGAAAAATTCATTAAAACTCACACACACTTAAAAGCACCAAGATGACTTGTGACTCTCTTCCCGCCTGTGGTGTAATTAAATAAAGCTTTATCTAACCATTTTACTTGTATGCATTAGGGACTCCAACCAGGCCTCTCTTTCTCCCAAGACTTCAATATGCCCTTATCTGTTTGTACTAATTGAGTTTTCTCATACTGCTACATGGGCAGCAGCTAATAGAAGATCTGATATGCCTGTGGATGATGCTGGCTTCCCAAAGATCGCCAAGTGACCTCAAGTCCTTAGGAACTCAGATCCACACTGGAGACAGGAAAATCATGTGCTTTCCAATTACATGAATCTGCCTGGGGGTGGGGGAGAGGGAATTAAGATTTTTCAAAAGCTCTCCAGAGCTACATAAATGAGCAGACCATCTTAGAAAGAATGCAACGCATGCCACCAGGATCCACCTGGCTATAATCTCAGCTGCTTCTCAAGTGAAAGATGGCAGAGAAGCACCAGGCAGATGCAGGCCTCCTGGAACAGGCCTGCAATCCCAGGTACTCAGGAGGCTAAGGCAGGGAGTCATATATTCAAAGCCTACCTGGGTTATATAATGAATTCAAGAACATTCAGGTGTCTCAGACAAAAATGTAAAAAAAAAGTAGATAGGGGGCTGGAGAGATTGATTAGTAGTTAAGGGAACATGCTTCTCTGGATTTGGGTCCCAGAACCTATAAGCTTACAGCTGCCAGTTCCAAGGGATCTGACACCTTCTCTTAGCTACCAAGAGCACCTGAACAAACATGGTACACTATACATGCACTCAGCATTTAAATATTCATAAAAAATAACTAAGCTTTCTCCTGCCTGCAGGGGCACACAGCCCACAGAGCTCCATAACTTCCCCTCTGGAGGAGGCCTTCCAGCCCCAGGATCATTGAGGCTTGCAGGACCCCAGGAACAGCCAGGTTAGAGCCTGCCCAGCTTTTCTTCTGCCCACCTGGGACAAAGGCAGCAGAGGAACGTCCAGGCCTGCAGGTCCCCAGGAACACCCAGCTAGCAGAAGTCAGCAGCCTGCTATTCCCTGAGCTCCACTATCAGACCTAAGGCTCTGCCCGCCTCCCTGAGGAGTTCTGTCAGCATTAGGAACATCCAGTCAACACCAGAAACAACCAGATGGCTAATAGCCAGAGTAAGAACATAATTAACAAGAGCCAGGGCAGTATGACGTTACCAGAACCCAGCTCTCCTACTACGGACAGCCCTAGACACCCAGACACAGCTGAAGCAAAGGAAGAGAATCTTAAATACAGTCTTATAAACATAATAGAGGCCTTAAAAGAGGATATGAGTAAATCCCCTAAAGAAATACAGGAAAATTCAATTAAACAAAATTGACCATATGCTAGATCATAAAGCAAGCCTCAACAGATACAAGAAAATTGAAATAACCCATTGTATTTTTTCAGAACACCAAGGATTAAAGCTGGATTTCAACAATAGAAACAACAAAAAGCTTACAAACTCATGGAAACTGAACAACTCTCTACTCAATGACCACTGGGTCAAGGATGAAATAAAAAAAAGTAATTAAAGACTTTTCTAGAAGTCAATGAAAATGAAGGCGCAGCATACTGAAACTTATGGGACACAAAGAAAGCAGTGCAAGGGGAAAGTTCATAGCACTAAGCACCTTCATAAAGAAATTGGAGAGTTCTCACACTAGCAATATAAAAGCACACCTAAGAGCTCTAGAACAAAAAGAAGCAAACACACCCAAGAGGAGTAGATGGCAGGAAATAATTAAATTCAGGGTTGAAATTAATAAATTAGAAACAAAGAGAACAATACAAAGAATCAACCAAACCAAGAGTTGGTTCTTGGAGAAAATGAACAAGATAGATAAACCCCTAGCCAAACTAACTAAAAGGCAGAGAGACAGTATCCAAATTAACAAAATCAGAAATGAAAAAGGAGACATAACAAGAGACACTGAAGAAATCCAAAGAATCATTAGGTCTTACTTCAAAAGCCTGTATGCCACCCTCAAAAAAACAAACAAACAAACAAACAAAAACAAAAAAAAAGGAAGGAGGAAAAAATATAAAGGAAATGGACAATTTTTTATAGATTTTGCTTATTAAAGAAGCTAAGTAACAAGGAGGACCCAAGGGAGAATGTTTGAATAGACAGCAGAGATGGTTGCATAGAGGGAACAAGTTAGGAGAGGGAGTTCTGAGGGAACTGAGGTTGAGGATCAAATTTGGGGAGAGCGGGAGTGAGGAGTCATGTATACTAAAGAGTCTACTTTCTAACCAGACAAGACTCCTAGTGGAGGGAGGGGAACACCAACCCACCCACAAAAACTTTGACCCTAAGTTTACTGTACCTACAAGATGTGCAGGGATAAAGATAGAGCAGAGATCGAGGGAATGTCCAACCAACGCCTGGCCCAACCCAAGACCCACATCAAGGGAGAGAGCCAACCCCTGGCACTATAACAACACTCTGCTATGCTTGCAGATCAGAGCCTAGCACAGCTGTCCTCTGAGAGGCTACACCCAAACAGATGCTGAGACTCACAGCTAAACATTGAACAGAATGCTGGGAACCTTGTGGAAGAAGGACCCAGAGGTGACAAGAACTCCACAAGAAAACCAACATAGCCATCTAACCTGGGCCCACAAGGGCTTGCAGAGACTGAAACACCAACCAAGTACCATGCATGGACTGGACCTTGGCCCCCAACACAGATATAGCCAATGGGCAGCTTGGTCTTTATGTGGGTTCCCTAGTAAGGGAGTGGGGGTTGTCTCTGAGAAGGACTCTATTGCACGCTTTCCAATCATTTCCCACCGGCGGGGCTGCCTTGCCAGACCAACTTACTCAGTCATGATGTGACTTGATACGCTGGGTGTGTTGCGGGGGGGGGGGGGGGTTGGGGCTCTTCTTCCTGAGGGGATGGGAGGGAGGCTAGGAGAAGAGAAATGGAGGGAAATAAAGTGAATGACTAAATAAATAAATGTTTAAAAATCTTGGCTACATATTTAAAATTATTTAAACATAAGATAAAGCAATTCTGATCAAGAAATGCTGCAATGGACACATGAAGACAGAGGCACACCCTTGAAAAAGAATGGAGCCCCCTCAGTTTATAACCCACAGATTTGGGAGAATTCGTCAGTCAGCCAGGTAAGCCACAATAACTCATTAACAGATGAACAGAAACTAAAGGTCCTTCATATTGTCTCTCTACTCATCAGGTGATCCCTCTTTGTTCCCCTGTTACCATAAAAGCTATATTTGTGTGAGAACCAACCAACCCATTCATTTCCCAAAGCAATCCTCACAGGTCTTTTAAATATTGCCAGGGAGATGACATTTGAAAGGTATAGATCTCATTTGGGTCAGTATTTTAAACCATCAACTCTAACTCTCTCTCTCTCTCTCTCTCTCTCTCTCTCTCTCTCTCTCTCTCTCTCTCTCTCTCTCTCTCTCTCTCTCTCTCCCTCCCTCTCTCTCATTCTCTCACTCTGAGACAGGATTTCTATGTGCGTAACCTTGGCTGTTCTGAACTCGTTTTGTAGACCAGGCTGGCCTCGAACTCGCAGCTATCTACCTGCCTCTGCCTCCCAAGTGCTGGAATTAAAAGAGAGAGCCACCACACCCAACTTTATGTTTGTTATGTCTTTATGTTTCTAATGCTTCAGGTTCCATTCCCCTTCCATGTAGAGGATGGCCTGCTGGGTGCTGGTGATACGGCCTTTCCTGACCAGGTTGCATAACATCCAGACTTGGAAAGGGTAGAGAGCATGCGGCAGAGAAACGAAATGGAAGCAAGCAAAGCTCTAAGCTCCTTCATGTGCACTGGAATTCCATTAAAGAGCTCCCTTGAAACATTCTTCTCTGAATAAAAAAAAAAATTTAACTTGATCATTCATACAGACATCTATAGTAAAAGAGTGTCCTGTTTCCTCCACTTGGATTCTCTGCCTAACACTGACTTCTTCATGTGATTAAGCTTTGGGGCCAAGCTATCCGGAAGATTTATATTCAATACAAAGAAACTTGATCTACAGTTTGACTATTCCCACCAGACAATCCAAGGTAAAATATTCTCATTGTATTCCATTTGGAAGGCGAAGGTGCAAAATTGTAGCAGACACTTTTAACTTGATGTTGCCCTGAGATGTATGGATTCACTTGCTTTAGGCAGGAAGTTCAGATGTGTGGTGCTGAAAATATGTATTCTAGCCTGTTCCCTTAACGCATGGTCCAGGATTACCCTGGCATAAGATTTCTCGTTCCTAGGACCTAAAGCTGATTTGGAAGGATCTCTTAGCAATCTATTCCTAGGTTCTATCTATTCCTGTATCTGACTCAGAGGGGGAAATGCCATGATAAATATCCAAGAATATGCTGCAGCAAGTATGTGTTTTAACAAGTAGAAAAGCCGTCTGGCCTTTAAAAAAAAAAAAAAAAAAAAAACCAGTTCTTTGATTAATCCCATCTGAATTATAGAGTCCTAAATTATATTACTGGTTTTACCTATTAAAACAGATAATTTTTATATAGTGCAAGTTTTCATCTATCCTTTCCAATGATTAAAACAAAGAAGCAAGATAATGGTGACTCTTGTAAGATTATGGCGTTTACACTCACAATAGAAGCCACACTTCAACAGCACAGTAACTCACTTTCAAAGCCATCTGTTGTCCGGGAAGAAATATTCCAATTGAGGCTGCAAAAGCTCTGAGGGTGAGATTCACAAAGCCAAAACAGGGAGTGAAGAAGGAGAAGCAGACCTGGTCCAACAAGAGCCAAGGTCAGAGACCCCTGAGGACAGATGGACTACCAGTCTGGTCATTTTGTAGATGTTCCTGCCTCTCTTTACAGTGCTCCCTCCTGTACTTGGGGCAGAGACTTTCTCACAGGTTAGTCTAGATGTGCCTCCAACCTAAGGGAGAGCCCAAAAAGCCACCCTCCCACCCCCCTAGGCAGTGCCACACTAGAAAGTGAGTTCCTGGGGTGAGGGAAAGAGATGCTTTGAGCCCCTCATGCAATTCTGATTGTGTCCAATTTGGAGAACAACAACAACAACAAAGCATCTATTGTTATCAAAAGGGCACCTGGGGAGAAAAAAATCATAATTTGTAATGAATCTTTAACCTATTTAAAGAAAGATCGACTCCATATGTGGGAGCCAAGGCTTTGTCTCTCTGCTCTCCTAATTAGTCCCTCTCCTGCCAGGGACTGCCTTCACCTAAGGCAGAGTCTGTTCTTATCCTTGGCCTGTTTGATCACCGCAGCGCGCACGATGCCTCCTAGAATTTGCTTCCCCACATGATGAAAGGGTGTTGTTCTTGGCCAGCCTCCAGTTGTCTCCTTGTTCCATATCAGCCCCTCCCTGCCTCCCTTCAAGGCCCTAATCTGTCTGTTCTGTCTGATGAGTCAGCTTGAATCTGATCTGACCCTCCAGTTCTGCTGCAGCAGCACCACCGTCTCCAGCCTTCAGTTCAGGGGAGAACATTCTGACGCTGTGTCAAGGCCAGAACCCAAACGCATTAAGGAGCCAGCACATCAGTGAGTCTCTTCCAAAGTATTACAGTGTAAAAGGTACACATTCCCCCTTCAACTTAGCAGTTCTGCCGCGGAGGATTTGTTCCTCGCATGTAATCTCAAGTGTTGTCAATACTGTAGCATTTTAGCAATACTTACATTGGAAAGAGGTTAATACTGATTCCCTTAGGGAGCCCTTAGATGAACACTGACTCTGTTCTACCATGACAACATAGGCTCCAGGAAGGGAGCCTACCATAGAGGTCCTCTGAAAGGCTCCATCCAGCAGGAGTTTCAAGCAGATGCTGAGACTCACAGCCAAACCCTGAGGTGGAGCACAGGGAGCCTTATGGAAGAGTTGGGGAATAGAGGCATCTGGGAGGGGGCCAGGTGCTCCACAAGGAGACCAATGGAGCTAATAAATCTGGGCAGAGGAGGGGTGGTGTTGCTGAGACTGATGAACCAATGTAGGAGCATGCATGGAGAGGACTTGGACCTTCTGCTCAGATGTAGTAGCTAGGCAGCACTGTCTCCTTGTGAATCCCATAATAAGGAAAGCAGGGACTACATCTGACATGGACTCTGGCGCCTACACGTTGATCACTTCCTCCTGGTGGGGCGGTCGTGCCAGGTCACAGAGTAAAAGGATACAGGCAATCCAAATGGGAATTGATAGGCTGATGTCAGATGTTGTGGGAGGAGGGCTCCCCTTTCTGAGGACTAGGGGTATGAGGGAGAGGGTATGAGGGAGGGAAGGTGGTATCGGGGGGCAATGGGGGAGGGGGGTACAATTGGCATGTAATGTGAACAAAGGTAAATAAAATAAAAATAAAAATTAAAGTATATAAGAAAGAAAGGAAGAAAGAAAGAAGGAAAGAAAGGAAGGAAGGAAGAAAGAAAGAAAGAAAAATAATCCAATCATTAAAAAGACCAGGGCCGGCCTGGAGAGATGGCTTAGGTTATAAGGTGACTGTTAAGTGAGGTTGAGGCTCTGGGTTTGGATTTCCAGCATCCACACAAAAAGCTGGGCATGGGGGCCACATCTAACTCCAGTGTTGGAAAAGTAGAAACAGTAAGGCCAGGGTTCACTGGGTTCACTGGATGGCATAGTGGAAACAAGAGCTCCAGCATCTCTGAGAGACCCTGCTTCAACAAGAGGGTGAGGAAGCGATGGAGAAAGTCATGCTAGATGGCAAGCACACCTGCACATCTATACACAGCTACACAGGAAATATTACACACACACACACACACACACACACACACACACACAGCAAGCCCTGCACCCATGTAGGCAAGCACACATGCACATCTGTACACAGCTACACAGGAAATATTACACACACACACACACACACACACAAACACACACACGCACACACGACAAGCCCTGCACCCATGTAGGCAAGCACACCTGCACATCTGTACATAGCTACACAGGAAATATTACACACACACACACACACACACACACACACACACATGTCAAGCCTATACCCATGTGGGAAAGCACACCTATACACAGTTACACAGGAAATATTACACACACACACACACACACACACACACACACACACACATGGCAAGCCCTATACCCATGTGGGCAAGCACACCTGCATGCCTGTACACAGCTACACAGGAAATATTATACACACACACACAGACACACATATACACACACACAGGGCAAGCCCTACACCCATGTGGGCAAACACACCTGCACACAGCTACACAGGAAATATCACACACACACACACAGGCAATGCTCTGTGAAGTGTCTTCAGGACATATAGTTCAGTGATGAAGGCTGGCCACAATGGAGGCATCTAAGTGTAGAATCTCCATGAGGGCATGAAGGAAACCCAGTCAATATCCTCTGGGCAACAGAACAAAGTAATGTGGGGGTACTTGAACTTGATTTTTTCTTATTAGTTGAATTTTTGAGCCGTGTTTGCGAGCCATTCCCACTAAAGCTGATCAGTTCATCGATCATTAACCAACAAACACAACCATCATGGGGTAACATCGGCACTAAGGCTTCCCTGCAGCCGCCTTCTCTGCATTTCCCTTCTGGGTGCCTCTGAGGAAGTCTTTCAGACGATGGCAACACAAGGGTGCTAAGGATGCTGGCAAGTGCTAGGAGACGTTTGGTGTTCTAAGAGTACAAAATGAGAAGCCTAGAGTCCCCTACAACTCATGGCCTGAGATGCTGTGCTGATTCCAGATGTAGTCCCAAGGCAGGGGAGAGGGAGGAGAGGAGATCCTTGGGAGGGATCCATGACTGGGTAAATCATAGCTTCAGCAGAAGCTGCTTGGTGGGTGAAAGGGATGTAGCCCTCCATTAACCCAGGACCCTGGTGACAAAAGCCAGTACTAACATCGCTCCTCTTCCTAAACAGGTGAAGAAAATAGTTTTCCCGATCATCTTTAACACTGGAGTGTCAATTTTCTATTCACTCAGCTGACTACTTCAGGTGTTTTCAGCCAGAGGCAAGAATCCTAAAGATAGCAGACAGCTCTCACCACCTTCAGAAGACCTTGGAAATTCACAATTGAGCCATTCAGCCAGATGTTCAGAACGCATGACCTCATGATGAACTCCTCAGCGATAATGTTCACAGGATGATTATTTACCTCCCTGTTATTACTTATGCTCATTCTTGCCTATGGAATAACGAACATTCTGCCAGTTTGCATAGAATTTTATGAGAAATCCATTGTAGTCGGCTGAAAGTTACTCAAATCCCATGGCTTCTAAGAACCCAGCCCTTCCTACTCTATTAAGAGAAAATGAGAACACTTTGGGTGTGCAATCACTAGGCAGAGACATCGGAGTTTACTGTCACCTTCGGGAGATTTGGTGAGGTTAGTACTCGAAACAAAATCTTTTCCTTTTGGGAACTAATTTCTTTCCAGTCTAGGCAAACTGTTCCATGGTGCTCAATCACAGTCAGGGCCATGGTTTGAGCAGTCAAGGCAAACTCATAATATGGTTCAGCAATTCACAGAAATTGTGTATTCCTGTTAACCACCCTATTACTCTTACATTTTAAAAACTGAACCGTTATTAAACAATTATTTTAAACAGTCACTTACCATTAATTGCTATAACTAAAACCATCCAAGAGTTAGAACATTATTTAAAGAAAATCACTCCTACGTATGATTATCTGAATAATTGATGTGCTTTCTCACTTCTTCAGAATCTGGACCTTGAGCTGAGTCAGCCCAAGTCTCAGGTTTAGACATCTTTCCTGAGGTCATCTTTTACGAACACTGTCACCTAGGTGACCCGCAGTAGGATGGTCACAGGAAGAGGTGCTCTATTCAGATTTTCAGGCTCTGGCTCCAGATGCTGTGACCAGAGGATGCGGGAAAGGGAAAAGGTATGAGTTTTAACAACTTTTCTTATGTTTCTAGTGCTCACAGAAATTGGAGGACCAATCCTGAGGTTTGTCCATGTCTTTAGTGAGGTCATTACATTTTGTGAATAGTGTACGTGAAGTCTTGGCACTTCAACATCACAACATAAAGAAACCTTGAAAAGGACAGCACCAATACACATGCTAACACAGAGGACAAACATTTCACAGGGCCTTGAGCCTAGAGAAAGAACTGCAAGCAATTAAGGAATGTGGAGAGTAAGACACTGTCTTCTTCAGGGAAGTCCCCATTTGGTGTTCCAATACCAAGTGGACAGACAAGTAGTGTAAAACCATACACTACTTACAAGCAACACAAAAACAGTCTGAACAGTTGTATTTATATGTCTGGAAATATGTGTACATACATACATATAAGGAATCAGAGAAATGGAGGCTGTAAATTTGAGAAAGAATAAGTAGAGTACATAAGAAGGGTTGGAAGGAGGAAAGGAAAAGGTGAAAATGATGTACTTACATTTTAATTTCAAAAAAAGCTTTAAGTCTTTGCTATTGTCTTTCATTTAGACTTTGAATTATATTATACAGACTTTGCAAGGTTAATTTTTTATTTAAATTTTTCCTTACTGTATAAAATAATTGGCTTCATTATAACATTTTCAGGCATGTATATAATCATATTTTGCACATTCATTCCCTGATGGCAAGATTAATTTTTAATTGATTGCTAAAAAGTTATCAAGTTATTGAAGCTTGAAAACTACATATTTTTAAGAACTATTTCTTTATGTCTTCCTCAGTTTAAGTAGGAAGGAAAAAACACATGGAACATTCTAGTAATGTTAGTAACTCTAAACATTCATTTAGAACAGTCTTTTCAACTTGTAATTCTTTTAAAATATATTTTATTAATTTATTCATATTACATCTTAATTGTTATCCCATCCGTTGAATCCTCCCATTCTTCCTCCCTCCCATTTTCCCCTTACTCCCCTCCCCTCTGACTATGTATGAGGGGGACCTCTTCCCCCTGTATATGCTCATAGGGTATCAAGAGATTCTTGGTAGCCTGCTGTCCTTCCTCTTAGTGCCTTTTTATGCAGCAAAAATGTCTTCTGTAGTGGGAATTATCTTCTACTTTGTGGAAACTGTTTTAGAACAATCATTTGTTTAACATTTTAGGGTTTTTGTTGTTTTCTTTCTTTTCTTTCTTTCTTTCTTTCTTTCTTTCTTTCTTTTTCTTCTTCTTTTCTTTCTTTCTTTCTTTTCTTTTTCTTTCTTTCTTTCTTTCTTTCCTTCCTTCCTTTTTAGAGACAGGGTCTCACTATATAGCACCAGGTCATCTGGAACTCACTATGTAGACCAGGCTAGCCTTAAATTCACAAAGATGTCTGTTTCTGAAGAGTGCTTGAATTAACGGTGTGAGCCACCTTGCCTGCCTAAATTACTTAAGTTTTGTTCAGTTGGTCTTTTTAAATCTACATGCAGCTTTACTATGAATGTATATATGTATAGTTTATATATGTGGTTAATATTATGATTATAATATTACACAATTATATAATTAGTTATTATATGATCATGAACTGAGATCATAGGAGGTCAAGTCAATTGCACATTATATTTCCATAGGGAACTCACACCTCTAACTATTCTGAAGTATAAAAATGCATATTTTGATCATCTTACATGTGGTTAAGAAACATTATTTGAGGATATGTTTCAATCCTATTCCAAATACATAGTGCTAAAATATCCATGTGATGAATTCATAATAAGATCATTTATAATGCTTTCTCCAGTAAGAAGTTTTGGCTCTTATAACTACCCCAGAATGCAGATATAGAAAGTTATAGAAAACAAAGGGTCTATGGCCCAAGATTTCAAAAAAAAAATAAAAAGTTAACACACTGTTCACATATTGAATTTGCATTTCACCGGGAGTAAGCAGCAGAAAGAAGCCATTATCCCTTAGTACTCTACCCTATCCATAAGCATAACAGTATCATCTCCACTCTCAGGGTACCAGCTATGTTTATGGATTTTGTAAACAAGCCACCTGGATTCGAATCCCTACTGTCTTACCAGTTACATTTCTCAGTGCTGTAATAAAATACCTAGCAAAGACAACTTAAAGAAAGAAGGGTTTCTTTTTGAATCATAGCTTGAGGAGATAGTCCATCTTGGTGGTAGGGATGTAAGGTGGCTACCTATATTGCATCCACAGGCAGACAGCAAGGAGCTGAACTCAAGTGTTCATTGGGCTTTCTTGCTCCTTTTCTCCCTTTTATTCGGTTCACACCTGCTTGCCATGTTGAGGATGAGTCATCATTAGAGCAAAAATGCCCTCATAGTCATATCCAGATGTGTGCCTCCTAGGTGACTCTAAAACCTAGCCAAACTGGCAATGAGCAATAATCTCCAAATCCACCATGCCATTTACTTTGCCAATTAAATTGAGAACATGTCCAAACACTCTTGACACATTTCCTTGATTGAAAAAAAATTTTAATTATCTTAGAATCTGTTAAAAAGCTTTTGGTTAGCAGGACCAGAAAATTCAATGAAGAAGGGGCATGATTGGCTGAAAAGCTAAACGTAGCTTTGACTTAAATTGGGCCTTTACATAGCTGCTCAACGAAATCCACAAAGTTCCAACTTATTTGTTTTCTTTATTAGTTTCTTTGTCACTCTGTTGGCCCAAGGGTTACTACCCTAAGCAGCTTTGACGCTCATATTTCTCCTGATGAGTATTATCTTTGCAAAACATCCACAGAAGACCCAGTATCACTCTGAAAAATTTCATTTGAGATCTAATTATTCCAAACTAGGTCACATGATCAACCCTGAACTAAACACTATTGCCAGGGAAATGAGCTTGGCTACCGTCTATCAGTGCTCATCTCAATGGATGGGCATAGAAACCATTTCCTCCATGGTCTTGGGATATCCACTGGGAGGAATGAAAATCTGGATACTATTACTGACAGGAAGGGAAAGAACATCTGGGTGGCCTAAAACAAAAAGGAGTCACTAACCTTCCGCCCAGGGATTTGAGGGTTCTATGAAGTAATACACATAAAACATTAATGGCTGGCACAAGGTAAACACTCAGTAAAAGTTTATTGTGATTATTACTATTATTAGTACTCCTGTCAGTGTCAATTAATTAACCCAAAGCATGGCAATTTTACTAAAGCCGAATGTTACCCAGAGACTCTGGGCATCTGCTTCTCATTTGTGGAAATAAAAGAAGGGATGACATGCTTAAATCCCACTGAAACATGCTTTTCTTAGCCACGTGTGGTAAAGAGTAAATTGCACAGTGCAACAAGGTATGAAAAACCTTGGGAAAACCCATTGCTTTGCCTCACCCATAAAGCTGTATTTCACCATAGAGGATGTGTTTCTGGCATCACTAGACATTCTATTAAGGACTTTGATCTGTTACATTATACCCCAGCCCTGCCAGCTCAGTGAGTACCTGCTCTGTCTTTAAATTTTATTCTTATAGGCAGGAAACATCAAGAAGTGTGCAGGTCAGTCAAATATCTAACCTCTGAGAATCAGTGCCATCAATAACATTCAGACCTACTGCACTTCTACACTGTAGTGGAGAGGGTGGAGCTATACACTGACGAAGGTCGTGAATAAGGAGTCAAATTGTACAAGTTGTTTAATTCCTGTCCAAACATTCTGGTGAGGCAGGTTGGCCTACTGACACCTAAGTAAATCTGAAAGTACAGCAATACCAAAGCTCCAAGCAGTGTAGCTGTGCTTCTTCTGAAGAGACATGGCTTAGAGGTCAAGTGGAACTTAGTGCTTTTCTCAGCTCAGGCAACCATAACTAGTCACAGAGCCTCTGCACCCATCAGTCATTTGCTTAGTTGAAAAAGGTGGCGCCTAAAGGAAAATAAATACCATTATTGCTGGCACCTGAGCACAGAATTTGTACCGGGGATTCTAGAGTTAAGTCCTCAGTGATAAGACAAGAGTGGTCTAGGAAAGAGTGGGCCTTATTCAGTGGCTCTGATGAGGTTGTGTTTCTGTCATAAAGCTGCTGTCCTTTTACAGGTGAATACAAAGGAGCAATATGTTGGCTGCGTTTACTCTTATTGAACTAAATAAAGTTGTAAAGAAACATCTTTTTAAAAATCATGTTCTTTTCACTGAATAGAGAACACTGCAAAGATCAATAAAAGGAAAAGAAATGAAGAGGCATTACTTTTCGCCCTTAATTTAATTTAAATATATACTAATCCAGAGGTGGCTATATGGCATGAAGAAAATGATTACATTATCTGGGTGACAATGAATGAAGGACCCTGGAGGCAACGGGGTGAAACCAACATTCACTGATGACATTCTGTGCTGAGGAGAGAGGAAAGCCTTCATTGCATAAACAATGGTTTCTTGGATCCATGTATCAGTGATTGCATAGATCTGTGAACAGTCTGCCATTTGGTCTGGTCTAAATTATCCAGCCCAGGTTTTCCCCCAGCAAATTAGAAACATATAAGCCATAAAAATCAGGGACACACATGATGGCAAACACATGATAATATATGCTTACAATGAAAAACTAAAGTATTTCTCTACTTGATGTTCTTTAAAGACCATGTTAAGCCCCTCACATTCCAGGCAAAAAGGATGTCTTGGCAAACAATGGTGATAGTGTTACCTTCACTCATCCTCTTTCTCTTGATTTGGCCTCCTCCTCCTTCTCCTCCCCATCATCCTTCCCCTCCTCCTTCTCCTCCCCATCATCCTTCCCCTCCTCCTTCTCCTCCCCATCATCCTTCCCCTCCTCCTTCTCCTCCCCCATCATCCTTCCCCTCCTCCTTCTCCTCCCCCATCATCCTTCCCCTCCTCCTTCTCCTCCCTCATCATTCTTCCCCTCCTCCTTCTCCTCCCCATCATCCTTCCCCTCGTCCTTCTTCCTCTCATTGCCAATGGTTAATTCAACCCATTGCCAGCGTTTTTCACCACACACTGGGGACTAATCACACTCCTTTGTCGCTGACTTACCACTGCACTTGACCACTAAGATAATGACTATCACCCAGCAGGACCTAAACAAGACTGAGTAGCAGGCACAATGCAGACAAGATGACAAGGAGAAACACATAGGACATTCTTAGAACAGGGAAGATATAAATGATCTAATTGAAACACTAGATTAGCATTTCCCTGAGAACGTCCTCTGAGTTACACAAAAGGCTCCCCCAAGGGTCCAATGCTAGTGTTCCTGAGGAACACTGCATGATCTGTCACCTTTTCCTCCCCTGCAGAATCACAATGTACATGAGTTTAAAAACATACATTGATCATCCCTCAGAAGACTGACGTATTTAGTTAGAATCAAGTTACATGTTTCTTTATTCAGCCATGGAACCTTCAGCGAGTCTCCTGGCATCTGGGAGGCAGAGTATCTAGAAATTCTGGATGTACCAACCTAAAACTGCTGGTTGATGATACCTAGAAAAGGCTCCCAAGATTGGCCAACAGGAGGGATTCTCATGTCTTTCAACACTGTGGTAGATAAGGACAGATATATAAGGAAGTGAAAAGGGAAACAGCATCTTCTGAAATGTAAATCCCATGTATTAGATGAGTGGGTCATTGAAAAGGCAGCAATTCTATCTGTGAATTCAATTGAAAAGAAGAAGAGGAATGGGAGAAAGGGGGAGGAAGCAGGAAGCAACACACCACTTACCAGTTACTTTCAAATCTACTTGGTCACAGCTAACAGAGATGGAGGATGCTCACACTCATGATGGGCCAGACATTGGGTGCTTCATTCTCTGTGCATAATCTCATATTCATCACGACAACTCTAATAAGTAAACATGACTATCTGTATTCAGACATGAAGAATCAGCTTCAGGGAGACTACGCTTTCATTACTTTAAAGTATAGGGAAAACAGGAGAATAAAGATAGAAAGGCCCAATGCAGGGAGGAGTGTGGCTACGCAGCTGTGTGGGAGATGGAAGGCGCTGCTTGATGAGTTATCCCCTGGGGCTTCCTGAGGAATCAGCATCACACTCTCTGTTTCATCAATAAAGTAAAAGCAAGAGTAAAGACAGGGATTGAAGGCTTCCCTAAACTCAGGACAAAGTAAGGACAAGCCCAGGACTGAAAGACTGATGAACTACTGGGCATGAACCTGGTTCAGTGGGACAGTGGGGGGACTTGAAGAGTAAAGTTTATATGTGCGAATGACAAAGTAATCAGGGGGGTAACTGTAAGAAAAAGCAACACATGGGGAGATGGCACAGTAACCAAGGGATTGTTCTGTACCTGTCCTGTCAAAATGCTCAAGAACGGCTTTTATTGCTAGCCTCGACTTCTCGCTGTGTTAATGAGGAAACTGTCTTTCTTATACTGTGTATATTATGTTCTGGTGTGAAAAGTCAGAGGCAGTTCAGTTACATGTAAAAGAAAATATTTCACAGCGTGGCTTAAGCAAAACAAAAACAATAATTACAACAAAATATAGATAATAAAAAAGTTCAAGACAAAATGGTTATAGACTGTTAACCCATGAGCTCGTGGATCAAATCACACTTTTGGCTTTCCCATTCTCTTTCCCTTGTTTGTTTGTTTGTTATTTTGCTCTGGTTGTTCTTGTTTTATTTGCTGTTGTTTTTATGTACCAGGAACAGAATCCATGGCCTTGCCTGTGTTCCACACTCTACCCCTGAGCTACATACTTCCTCAGCTCTTGGTATTTTGGACAGGGTATCACTGTATAGCCCAGGTCTGTCTGAATTAACAATCCTTCTCCCCATTTCCAGTGTTTTAGGATTGCAACCATGTGCTGTTCCTCCCTCTTTTTTCTCCTCCTCTTCCGACTCCGTTTTTACCTCTTCTATTCTTTTCCATCACTCCACTGTGTTGGAATCATTCCCTGCCAGATCCTCTGCACTGGAGGCATCAGGCACTCCCAGCAGCTGTTATTCCTACAGCTATAAATCATAGCAGGGGAAAAATATTATCTTATGAGGGGAAAAAAGCTAAAAAAATGTTTGTCATTGTGTCCCATTAGACCAACTTGAGAGTTGCCATTACCTCTGTACCAAACACAATGTTCCAGAGACTAGAGCAAACTGACTTCCTTTATGTTTCTGCTGGAGCTGAGATGGGCAGTCTGCTTAAAACCAGGGAAGCCATGAAGGCAGAGATAGGCAGACAGTTTCCAAAGGAAGGATCATGAGCACACACAGAAGAAGACAGAAACAGTCCCTTTAAAATTAAGTAAGTTTTAAGAGATGTATGTCAACGCTCAGTGGAAGCAGGAACATAGGAAGTGATTGATTCTTCTTGGCCAAGGCAGGAGAAGCTGTAGGAGTCTTCACAGAGGAAGTGCTCCTAAGCAGTGCTCAAAGAAGAATGGTTAGGGCACAACCATGCACATTCTAGCTCCCATTGTAGTTTTGTTGTAACCATTTGCCATGTTCTGATCAATGGTTTTGAGTGGTAGTTTTGTCGTAACGGTATGACACATTCTGAGTGGGGGTTTTGAGTGGAAGGCATTAGCTTCCGAGAGCAGACGGGCAAAGCTGGTGTGTTTCATCTTGAGTCCTTTGCTGAGTCTGTGGTACCTGTGTGCTGACACCGTGGAGCCTTAAAATACAATCCTTGGGTTACCACATGCAAAGAAGCTATTCAGTAAAGACACTCAGCTCACAGGGATGTTTGCATTTATGAGGAATCTGCGGTATTTAGGATTAAGATAAGACCATCTATTATGTTTCTGAACTCTTGCCACAGGTAGCCGAGAAACTTTGTAGTTTTTGTTTATATAAAAAAGCTCTTCACATCTTGTATTAAATACATTTATTTGCTGTGATTTGAAATGCCTGACAAAGGCAACCAAAGAAAGTTCTATGCGGGCTTACTGTCTAAGAGCAGGTGCAGTTCATAGAGTTCTGACAGGGAAGGCATAGGGTCAGGAGCCTGATCCAGCTGGATACACTGTGTCCAGAGTCAGCAAGCAGAAAGAGCTGAATGGCGGGATTTCCTCTCCTTTCCAGGCTCATTCAATCTGGGACCCTAGCCCAGGGAATGGTGCTGCCCATAGTCAGGGTGGGGTTTTCCCTTTCAGCGAAACCTTTCTGAAAACACCCTCACAGACGCGCCTTGAAGTGTGTTTCCGTGGTGATTTCAAATCCAGTCAAGATGACAATGAAGATGAACTACAACACTCTTCTAGAGAGGCAAACCATGGCATCTTTGTTTCTCTATTTCAGAAGACCACAGACCCTTGTTTCACAGACTATCACAGAAGGGGTGGGGAAATACAAGACCAAGGTGCTATTCTAGAAGACTGCTCTCTGCTCAGAGGCAATGACTGCCAAGTTGCTACATTCCTTGGGTGGGAGGGAAGTTGTGCCCACCCTGCTAGGAAGAGTAGAATGGCAAGAGGGCACACCTTTCAACTTCCAGCCCTTTACAACAGTGCTGGTCCTAGCCTTGAGGAGTTCATCACCTCCCACTTGCCAGACTTCTTAACATTATTGCACTTGGAGTTAAATTTCAACATGATTTTATGGGAATACCATGACTTGACAACAGTAATGGGGAATTGTAAGGAAAAAAAAAAAAAAAAGAATCTCACACTAGAATTTCCAAAGTTTCGGGTAAATTAAGTATTAATTTTCTTAAGAATAATTTATCTAGTTACAAGACCTTACTCATTAGCTAGAGCCATGTACCAAGTCTAAGATTATTGGCTTAAAACCACATTATCTATCACATAAGTATGTGAGGGTGAGCTGAGAGTTGAGTGATCCAAGCAATCCCACTCTGTGTGCCCTTTCCTCCTAAGGCCAGAGTGCAGGTCACTTTCTTTTCTGCTTTATTCTTTAACAGTTTCAGGCATGTATATAACTTACATAATGAATTTGCTCATTCATTTCACCATCCCTATTCCAATGATATCTTTCCTCTTCACAGCAAGTCATTTTCCCACTGTGTGTGTGTGTGTGTACTGAGGTTAACTGAAGCTGTTTATATGAACATAGGTGGGAGGGTCTTTAATGGAGCAAGGACAACTTGTTGGTGGCTACGCCACTGGAGAAAGTGGTACTCACCTCTCAGCAAACATTAACCATCAACAGGACCTGGGGGAGGAGTGGAATCTCATGAATCCCCATCCCATGGTAAAATGTTGACAGGCCCAATGTTGTACAGGTCTTCTGTGGATCCATATCTACAGTGACTTCATGAGCGCCATGGCCATATCACAGCCAGGAGATGTCCTTTCTGTGACACACCTCCTCATCCTCTAGCGTTTACGTTCTTTTCATCTGTCTTTCTGCAGCGTTCCTTGAGACTTGAAGCTAGTGGTGTGGTTGCAGGTTCTTTCCTTACGTCATGAAATAGGCACATCAGAGCAATGAGCACACATAGGGCTTTCTCAGGCCCAGGCTCAGATCGAATGAAGTGACTCTCCTGGCCTCATGCCATTAGCCACAGCAAGTCACCTGCACCATCATGGGGTTCTTAAGCCTTTCTCTCCCTTCTTCACCCCAATCCCTGCCAACACCCCAACATCAGGTAGGAGAGAAAGGTTAGCAGGGGAAAGGGGGCGTGATTCTCTTTGGCTACTTCCTGCTATTTAGGGTAGTTGGGTTCTTTGGGGGTAATGCCAATCTCCATCATCAGGATCTTCATCCAGCAACAGTAAATGCAGCAACAGCCTTCTCTTTCGACTGTCTTCCTCCAAGCATTCTTCTCACAGTTCTCCTCTCTCTCTCTCTCTCTCTCTCTCTCTCTCTCTCTCTCTCTCTCTCTCTCGGCTTATTTATACCCACTCAGAGTCCCCAACACAATGTTTGCCAACTGGCAAAGTCCATGCCCCTGCATGAGGCAGTTCCCAGCCAACAAAGATCACATGCCCTCTCAGGAGGCAGTTATCAGCTGTGGACAAACTGGAGCAGTCTGCATATCCCATACCTGGGATTAAAACAAAAGCATGTTTACATAATATAACTGAGTTTTTAAAGAAACCAAAACCACAACACCGAATTACAGTTGAGGTGTGAAGGCTGTCTATGACTGCTGTGGAAGAGGTATGAATGTAAGCAAGATAGAGCTGGACCATGAAGTCCATCTACAGACCCATGAGAGCTCATCAAGATTGCAGAAGATACATGTGGGCACGTCATGGCTTTTATCCACCATGAAACTGAACAAAACTAGCTTCAATCTTCCAAGTTGTCCTCATGTTAAGAGCTCAACAACAACAACAGCAACAACAACAACAAAAACAAAAACAAAGTGTCTCAATGTCCAAAGTCCTCTCTTCCCACCAACATCCTTGGTCATTGTTATACACAACAGAAGTAACCCAGCCCCTGACAGATCAGAAGTCTGTATTTTTCTTTACCCATGACAAGCAAGAAGATGTAAATAGAACATAAGGGAAGCTGCTTTTTCATTTGCACCCCTTCATTCGTTTTGCGTTGATAAGATACACAGCCTGGGAAGGCTATAAATAAGAGGCTGAAAACAGCTTGAGGGGCTGGTGATGGAGCCACAAATCAGCGGAGTTACATCTTCATCAGGACCCTGATATGGATCTCTTACTATTGCCAAAATATATTTATCTCTGTTCAAGCTACACAACTTGTATATCACTAGCTAAAGCGGAGAGACCTCGGGGTTCCCCGTGTTTCTACAAAGTTTCCTGTCAACCAGCCCAAATCTAGCTGGAGTAGATGCATCTATTCCTTGCACCCAAGGTAAGGTTACCTACCTAGTTTGTGAGTTTTCCTGTGCCCTTTCCTTAATTTCACTTATATAGCAGCACATTCCATAATGAGCCAGAATGCATGTGAGAATTTAGCCCCACTATATCCTTATGTCCTAAGCTGAGCCCCTTTGTAGCTTATAGCGTAAAGAGGGGAGACACAGGGAAGGAGAGTGTGTCACTCCCACATTCCCTCACTTAAAATGCACGTAAGATGGCCTGAAACTAGCTTATTACTCTCCTTGTGGGCCTTGGGATTGCTTGAAATGATGGCACTGGCACTGGATTTAAAACATGTAAAGCACATTTTGTCAGAAAAAGAAGTCTGGAGGCCAGAAGCTTTAATTTTATGGATACAGGAGGCAGAGGGCTCAGGATGGATGGATTGAAATTTGGATCCCTAGTGGGTACAGAGGACAGGTGTGGGACAAGAAAGAACAGAAACAAGCGAAGCCTCTGCTGAGAGCAAGCATGTTTGGATGGCTCAGGCCTTGCCCTGAGCACAGCACTCACACCAGCCAACACTGCTTCATGGTGTCTTTAAGCCACACACTGGGCTGTGCAGTTCTTGCTGCTCTTCACAGGGACTGTTACTATGTTGTTTACGGAAGCTGGAGGGGTGGCTCAGCAGCAGAGTTCCCAATCTGCCACTTTCAGATTGGGAAATCAAGGCTTGAAAAGTGTGAGGAACTTGCCCAATGTCACAGGGAATAGAATTGGAAGTGGGCAGGGACACACTCATTTAAGCAAAGCAGATGACTCTTAAGAATGTTACCACTCTACATGATCCATTCGTTTCCTTTAAAGAAATGAATTGGCATGGCCATTGGACTGTGAGAGAAAACCAGACAAAAGGAAAAAAAAACAAAAAAACAAACAAAAAAAAAACAAAAACAAAAACAAACAAACAAACAAAAACATTAACACCAACAGTAAAAGAAATGGGAGTCAAGAAGGCAATGACAGTCTGGGTGTTGCCATTTGAAAGACAAGGCACTGGACAAGACACCTGGACACTGGTGTTTTGGAAGAGTATAACGTGGTGTCCAGAATTGATGGCAAGTCACAAAGTAGAAAACAAAGAGGAGACAAGCAACCACATTCTAGCAATCATCAGAAGTGAACAAGTGAAGACTTCCATGCCAGCAACTGCTTAAAGGCCGAGAAATGGCTTCACCACCCCTTCTTCTCTCCAGTCTGGTGCTCCAATGGCCCACACATCCCCCTCCCTGACACTCACATTTCCATGTATTCTTTCAACTTTCTACAAAAAGAACCCACACTACCCTGTGAGCCATTTCTAATTGGAAGTACATTTGTTTTGTTTTGATTTGTTGTTTTTTTTTTTTTTTTTTTTTTTTTTTTTTGGTTTGGTTGGTTGGGTTTATTTTGTTTTGTTTTGTTTTGTTTTCTGAACATGGAATGTTCTAGAGGTTCTAAGAGCAACCTTTATCCAAGGGTGACCAAGAATCCGTAGAGAAATGGAGAAGCCTCTTCTTCTTCTTCTTCTTCTTCTTCTTCTTCTTCTTCTTCTTCTTCTTCTTCTTCTTCTTCTTCTTCCTCTCCTCCTCCTCCTCCTTCTTCTTCAGGAAACACCAACTTACATTTTCACCTGCTTTCTCACCTACAATCTGGAATGTCATCTCACACACTTAGAAAAAAATCATAAAGTTAATCAACGTTGGATTGGCTAAACTGTAATAATAAACACCATTTTTGGCTGTAGGCTTCTCATCCTGGGGCGTACTGTTATATACAAGGTCCCTGGCTTTGCTTTCTTGCCATTCCCAGAAGAAAACATGTAGTCAAGGGAGCATTTCCATACTAAAGGGGCAAGGAGGGCTTCTGGGGGATTGTGTTCCCCAGTCACTGGGGAAGGTGGGAAACTTTAAAATTTCTCACTTACTTAAAACACAGTCTCTTACAACATGAATTTTTCCCTCAGACCCATGAGAGGTGGGTTTCTTCGTTGGGGACCCTGTTCTATGCAGTAATGCCAGTATCCCATACTGAGGCTCCATAGTGTCTGTACATGGCTTCCAGACACTGTAAAAAGAACATGGCTTTTAATCATGCTGTCTTGGAAGCTGGTGGCATCCTTGGCCAGCACTTCTCATACGGTTGCAATGGAACTTCAAAAGATGCTGGGAACTCCAAGGAAGCATGAACGTGTTTTGTACCCACAACTGCCTGTGTCTCAACCACTGTTCTCTCAAGCTCAACTCGGAAATGCTTCTTCCATAAAGACTTAGCCAGTAATTTCTGCCTCTTCCAAAAAGAATGAATTATTCCCCCTGTTTATGCTTCCTCAGTAAGTTGATATAAACTCTAGAGCACTAATTTTCAACCTGTGGGTTTCCAATCCACTTAGAGGTCAAAGACCCTTTCACCAGTGTAGGACCCTGCTCTGAAGGTCTAATTCTGGCATTTCCAGATAGCCTCTGAGCTTGGTATAAGATGGCAGACTCCCTTTTTCAGCTGGGCTCCCTCTAAGGAGTGTCACACAGCCCACAAGGAGATTACAAGCCCAAACTTTTCCTGATAAGAAACCCATTTAGTGTGTGCCTGGGGATTCCTGGAAACACCCACCCTATGCTTATGAAAAGGTTCGATCTCTTAGCTTTCAACCAATGACCTTTAATTGTACCTGGAGTTCTTCCGCCACCCATAGGATAACTAAGTACTGTGTTCTCTTTTTTACCATAAAACTAAAGTATCCCTAATGCCCCTAGCTCCAGCAAATCAAGCATATTCACCTTCAGAACCCCTCCCACTGCCCAAGGTTTGTAAGTCTGTTTCACATGAAATACATGGCCTGGCATCAGCTTTTCACCACAACTGTGTGAGACTTTCATGTACTCTGGGTGAAGGATGGGTTTCCCTTCTCCCCAAATAAGTCATCACTGGACACCTCTCCACCCCGACCCCCAACCCCATTGAAGCAGCCATTTTTGTCTGCCTGGACAATAGCAGGCTCCTGCCTCGCTTCTTTCTCTCAGTTTCAGAGCTCCAAGCAAGCCTCTGTTAAGGGCTGCTCACAAAGCAGCCACCAGCCTTTGAGCCTTCGTTGCTGCCTGGCTCTAGTTTTGGATCCCTGAGCTCCTTTGACTCTGAGCTTCACCCTTTTCAGCCAGGGTTTTATGCTCAATTGGCTGAACTTCCCAGGACAGTAACCAACAAAGACAAAGCCCAGGCTCCTGCCCAACTCAGAGGAAGGACAACAAACAGTACTTACTAGATATTTATATCACAAGTCATAACAGTAGCAAAATTACATTATAAAGTAGCAACAAAATGATGTTATGGTTGGGGGTGCCATCACCACAACACGAGGAACTGTATTAAAGGGTCCCAGCATTAGGAAGGTTGAGAACCACTGCTCTAGAGTTTTCACGGTGCCATGTAATTTGCTCTCCCAAAATCATGTGAGCCCCATAGAAGTCAGGAAAATGCCTTTTTCCTCTCTAATCCCCATAACATTGCCAAGAAAATAAGTTGTATTTAATAAATCTTAACTGACTGAATGGTATTTTGCAAGTAAATTGGACCTTTTCATTTTTTTCACCCCTCCTAGTGACTGGGGAACACAGTGGACACCTCCAAATGGTCATCCTTGACCCTTTGATATGGAAATGCTCCCTTGACTACATTTCTCCTTCTGGGAATGGCAAGGAAGCAAAGCCAGGGAAGTAGCAGATAACAGTATGCCCTGGGATGAGAAGCTTTGCATCAGTACGCAGGCCTCAGATGCCAAAGCCAGGTCAGGAATAAACACTGCCCCTCTAGGGCACCAGCCCACTCTGCAAGCTGCATGCACTCCCCCCATCACCAACAAGCACACAACATACCAGGCTCCAGGCCCCTGGGCAGCTGGCATTTCCAAGCCCGCAGTCTAAAACTTTGTAAGAAGAGCTGAGCTGAGCTGATCCCCAAATGGCAAGGATAAATGAAGGGAAAGGAGCTTTCTCAGTTCATGGACCTCTGAGAAAAGGAAAAATTTAAGCTTCCTAAAATTCACCACTCTTGCCATATGCTGTGACTTTTCCATTCATACCAGCAACTGTGGGAACTTCAGCTTCTGAATATAACATCAGGAAATTAACGAAGGGTTTATAAATAAGTTCTGACTCAGAGAACAGCCTTTATGAATGTTCCTCGAGCCTTTTGGGAACTGTTGCTCCCACCAAGCCCTCACTCTTTTGGATAGTCTCTGTCAAGGAGGCCCTCACTACCTTCTTGGGACTTTGTTGTTTCTGACTTTGCCACCTCTCTGTTGTCAGACCAAGGACTGTCCAGAACTCCCAGATTGTGCCAAAACCCCAAACAGACTGTGGTAGACAAGAACAAAGAGAAGTTAAGGCAGAGTGGCTCGTTTTCTTTCACTTCCCATTACTGTCAAAAATACTGTGACAAATACATACATAAATATGTTTTTATTAAAAAAATCTCAAGCGAGAAAAAGTTTATTTTTGGCTCACAATCTTATCAATGCCGGGAAGTCTAAGTAGCAGAAACTTGATGCAGCTGGTCACATCCATAGTCAAGGGCAGAGAAAATGAATGCATGTAAGCATATCCTTAGCTGGCTTTCTCCGTTCTTACACAGCTCAGAATCCCTTGCCTAAGGAATGATCCCACCCACAGTGATCAAGTCATCCCATCTCAATGATCACAGTCATTACACACACACCCATAGACTTGCCCACAAGCCAACCTGATCTAGACAATTCTTCACTGAGACTTTCTCAGGTAGTCTAGATTACGTCAGGTTGGTAATCAAAAATTAAGCATCTTGTTATTCTAGGATCTTACTATGCAGAGCCACTCCTGGACATGTGGGCCTTTGACTATATAAGCAATTTGAATCTCCCAGAATTAGTATGGCAGTAACACTATTGTAGCTCAGCTTAACCTTATCCTGTAGAACAAGCAATAAAATCTCTCAGAGGAATAATTTTCCTGACAAAATCCTATCCTAGACCTGACCCAAGATGCTTCTAAAGTTCTAAACCCTGTAGCTTCTCTGGACATCTGGTCAACCTCACATCAGAATAAGATAGCCAGAGACATCCCTGAGGAGAAATAGAGGGACCAGATCCTGATGCAGACTCAGAGTATTTATCCAGATGACACTACTGTTAAGGCAAGGTTATATAACTTTTAGGACCTGATACAATATGAAAAGCTAGAAATTGCCTAAAAGTAAGTTAAAATCCCAAGGCAACAATGGTAGAAGGCACCTCTCAATGTAGGGCTCTGTGTACTTGCTGCTCTGAAGCTGCTCTACACTACAAGCTGCTTTGATTGTTCCTCAGCACTAAAGGGGAACTCAGTAAATGTCAGGAAAGTTTCCCTAAAGCACAGGTCCTCCCAATATAGGACCAGAGTAGCAGTCAGATTTACTTGGGCCCAAGTAAAGTACTAGGTGAAAATCACAAAGCAATTTATTCATCCCCAAATCTCCAAAAATCGGAACTCATGATAGAAAATAGCTAAGTATGAGGCTAGTGAGAGCTCTGTAATTAAAAGCATTTACAGCTCTTCTCTTAGACCTCAGTTTGATTTCCAACAATCACACTGGGAAGCTCTATCACCAGAGGACTCTGATGCCCTCTTCTGGCCTCCACAGGCACTGCATTCATGTGCACAAACACCCATAAAGACACACACATATTCACATAAATAAAAGTGTTTATTTGTTTTAAAGGCGGTGATGGTGTGGTGCACGCCTTTAATCCCAGCACCTGGGAGGCAGAGGCAGGCAGATTGCTGTGAGTTTGAGGCCAGTGTGGTCTACAAGTGAGGCCAGGACAGCCAAGGCTACACAGAAAGCAATAAACAAATAAATAAAATGAAAATAAAAATAAAATAACCAATAACAAGAACAAAGAAAAGAAAAGAAAATGACTAAGTACTTTATGAGGCACCTGCCCAGGAAAATATTAAAATGAACACCAAATTTTTGAGAGACTTTTAATGATAAGATTAAGTTATTACAATATAAATTCAAATTATTCAGATCAATCGCTATTATGTAAGTATGCATGTATAGAAAAGTTAATAATTTTAAATAGAAATGTTATTTCTGTTTTTAAAATTATTGTTAATTTAATTTTGAAATTTATTTTTATTTTATGTGTATTTGTGGCTACCTGTTTCATGTATGTGTACTGTATGTGTGCCTGGTGTCCACAGAGGATAAATGAGGGTGTTGCATCCACTGGAACTAGAGTTACAGGTGGTTATAACCCAACATGTGCGTACTGGGAACAAAACTCAGGTCTTCTGCAAGAGTAGCATATGCTCTTAACTACAAAGCCATCTCTCCAGCTCCAGATACCAGTATAATTTTAACAGAATGTAACCCTGTGTGGAAATACTAAAAGTGACACTAAAAGTGTTATATTTTCCTGTGACTCACTGTATTCAATAAAAATGTGAATTTTATCAGCAAAACAATTTCACAGGTGTTAATGAAATATAATGAGTTATAACTATATGTGGTGCCTTAAAACTTATTTATCCTTGTGGATTCTAGGAAAATTTTCATTTTTAAGTTTTATAAGACATGTACTTTGTGCTAGTGTGTTCTTTGATTTCAAATCAACAGAAAAAAAGACACTGCCCTTTATATAGCCTAGGCTACCTACAAATTCACAATCATCCTGCCCTAGCCTCCCCAGGACTACAATTACAGACACATACCACCATACCCATATTCATAACCATTTTTTGGAGTTCTTTATAAGCCAGTTACTGACAGTAAACCCATCCCCTTCTGTCCCTTCAACAGGCTCATGTAACTGATGTAGATATGAACGTTAATGCTATGACAGTCATTGAGAACCTACCGGAGAGGTGTTTAGACCCAGTATAGCAGAGCAAAAGGTTACACAGGTCCAGGTATGGAAAAACTACAGATCCTCCGCCACCCCACCCCACCCATCTTCCCCTTCAGTATCCTATCTCTACCTCCACCCTTACACAGGAAATGGGTTTTGCCAAATGGAGATTCCTGTCTCTACTAGCTTATGCAGCCTCCATCAGATTTTACGCAGTTCAAACGCAGCCATTTGTATCCCCCGATGCACAAGAGCTCCAAGGAGCTAGATATGGGACACAGCATTCTCTTGAAAGGCACAAAAATACTGACTTCTCTGGACACAGCTAGCTTTATAGATTAAACAGAGGGAACTTAAGCAGGAGGGACTGTTCTAGAAGAGCACCAAGTGGTTTGACTTTTCTCGCTTTATCCTCACCCTGACTCCATTTGGAGAGAGACTCCTCTCTCCCTCCACATCTGCCCCCTCACTTCCCACCCTCTATCTCTTGCCTCCCCTCAGAAAAGAGCAGGCCTCCCAGGGATATCAAGCATAAAGTTGTCAATAAGACCAGGGACATATCATCACAAGGCTGAACAAGGCAATCCAGTAGGAGGAAAAGGGTCCCACACACAGGCAAAGGAGTCAGAAACTGCCCCTGATCCCATGGCTAGGACTCCCACAACACCACCAAGTCACTTAGCCATAGTGTACCTAGGTCAGACCCCCACAGGCTCCCTGATCTCTGGATCTCCCATGAGTCCCAATCAGTTGGTTCTATGGGCTGTGTTCTTTGGTGTCCCTGACCCCTCTGGTTTCTCAGATACTTTCTCCCCCTTCTCCACGGGACTCCCCAAGCTCTGCCTGATGTTTGGTACTCTGCATTTGCTCCCATCAGTTGCTGGATGAAGTCATTCTCTCTGATAACAATTATGCTAGGCTCCTAGACCTACTTTGATCACTGCTTGTTTTGTATCCTACATGTTAGAGACTACTCTCTAGAAGTTTCTGAGGTAAGGAAGTCCTCCTTGATCAAACACTGCCCGTACAAGCACATCGTTTGGCAGAATGAAGTTCCGAAGTCTGCTCTGTAACCCAGAAAGACATCTCCCCACACGCTGCTCCTCCAGAGCACAAGCCCTGTCCTCTTGAACAAGATAGGAAGACGGGGAATTGCGGCAACATGAGGAGAAAAGGTTTGTGGGGGCGGGGTCTGATACAAGCCTTGATCTGCTTTTATTGTGTAGAAAGACAGGAAGCTTCCAACAGACTAGGCAGGATGGAATGGCCAGGGACACCAGTGTTTCCTACTTTCCTCTTTGGGGAAGTGGGAAATAATGTAAAAAAAAAAAAAAAAAAAAAAAAGGTACTTAGAGACAGACAAGCATCAGCAAAGAGACCTCAGTCATCAATACCCAGGGCAGTTATTAGGCTGGGCTTACTCTGCACTAAAGTCAGTAAAACCCTGAGTTTCTAGAACCTGCATCTTTTTCTTAAACCTAAGAAGTACCCTGCATGAACCCACATTACAACTTTGCTTACTATTTTAGCCCTGCTGGAAACTTTATCTCTGGACAACACTAGAAAGTAGGGTCACCAAAGTGCTAAATATACACTCTGTTTAAAAAAAAAAAAAAAAAAAGGTGTTAACTCTTCCTTGTTTCCTCTCCTTCTCCTCCCTCACTCTGCTTTTTAATAAATTCCAACTTTACATTTGGCTCATTTCTTCATCGAAGTTTCAAATTCTGATTTTTGCCTGGGTAGATGTCCTCGAAAAGAACTCTTTATCAGGCAATGGCTGATACGGGACAGAGCTGTGTCCCATATCAGTAACATTCTTATGTGGTATCTGGCCTGTAATAAGCTGTTTTTAAATGTCTTATTGAATGAATGAATTCAAGAATACTTTGAGTGTGGTTAAAAATGCAGAGAAGCAACTCATCCTCTGCATTTGCCTCACGTGACAGTTTGCTTTGAAATATTTTGATAATTGGTTATCATAAGATAGCGCTATAAAAACGACATGCAATTTTAACATCAGGGTTTTCAGTGATCCCCGCAAAGCCTTGTTCTGCAGAAGGGCTGTCTCGTTGAGAAGGCATCTGATGCTCTTTATTCACCGTGACTGTCAACACACAGCTCCATCAGGAGGGTCCCATTGACTCTGCTGTCAACCGGAATCTCTTCTCTTCAGGATACAAAACTCTCTAAGCAAAAATGCCTTACCATGTGAGTTAACTCAAATCAAGCAATTTTTATTTGAAGATGGTATCTCGTGTAGTTTGGTCCCAAATGTGTAGGTTGGTCCCAAACTCCCCCGGGGGAGCCTTAAACTTTTATTTCTCCTGCTTCTACCTTCCAAATGCTGAAATTATAGGCATGTGTAGTAGAGCTGTAAACATGTTTTTGTTTTTATACCAAGTGTGGGATGGGGAACAGACTTGTGAGAAAACAGGTCATGTTCATCCACTAGAAGATGAACTACCTCATGCAGGGGCTTGGTTTTTGTCAGCTGAAAAACATCTTAGTGCAGACTCTGAGAGGAGACATACATGGGAAAGCAGACAGGCCAAAAGCACTGTCGAGACAAGTGCTCTGATAAAGGAATTCTCTAGAGCTGCCCAAACGTCATCAGCTTTTCCAGTCTCTGTGCAACATATCCCTGTTAATGATGGGGGTGGGGCTTATGATGAGATGGCATGGCGTCCAGTAGATATGCTAGATTTAAATCATTTTAAAGAGGCTATTGTATGATTTGGAATGCATTCATCTTTTGTTAACCAAATGTTAAGTAACTGGGCTATGCAGCATAGACTTAGTCCCCAAGATTAGAAGGGACTGGTGTCAGCTTTGTTAGTAGCCGCTCAACAGTTACAGTGGTTATCGTGGTAGAGAAACGAAGCCATAAGAATAGAATAACAACAAAATATAACAAGGGGGATAAATATTGTTAAATATGAATTGCTTGATGAAGGGTGTTATGCTGACTTAAAAGAACAAACCTGATCTGAAGATGTAGTAATTAAACAATGTTGTGTTGCAGCCTTAAGAGCTTGCGACATGGTTGAGGAGCCTAAGTAAAACAATCACTTCATTTACTAAGGTATTTCAAGGCCCTGGAGAAGCCTTCACAGAATTCTTACAGAGACTGAGTTCAGCTCTAGATAGAGCCATATCTGATCCTTAGACTAGACAGGCATTGACACTGATCACCGCATGTGAGAATGCAAATACTGAATGTAAGAGAGCAATTAGACCATTAAAAGCATGAGGAGCCCCAATGGATGAAAGGGTAAGAGAAACAGTTAATATTAGCATCAAAACAATATCATAGGACAAGCTATAGCTAGAGGTCTCAGATATCAAAACACTTGGTGCTTTAATTGTGGTAAATTTGGCCATTCACAAAGAAACTGTAAGTTAAAATTTCCAGACCTCAAAATAACAGATGAATTAACTTTGGAGTAAATGGTACTCGTAGAAGAGAAGAAGGAGCTTCTGGCCATGATGGTGATGATATGCCAAGACTTCCAGGGTATTGTAGCCACTGTGATAAGGGAGAACATTGGTCTAGGGATTGTCAATCCTAAAGAGACATATGAGGTAATATATTGCCATTGGGAAATGAAAGGAGGCTCTGTAGCAAACAATACAAGCCATCTTTCTTTGGTCAGCCAGGAGATAACAAACTTGCAGGAAAACAAAAACTAGGTACAGATGATTTAATGCATGCTATTCAAGGCAGCACAGCTTTGGATCTGGCCTCAGATAAATCTCTTACGCTATCCCCTTTATCTTCAGGGACAATAGGAATAATCTTAGGAAGAAGTGGATTGACTTCTCAAGGCTTTATTGTGGATCCTGGTATTATAGATGGGGATTGTAAGGAAGAAATTAAAATCATGGCATATGTAAAGAAGAAGATGCAAATTAATGTAGGGGATAGAATTGCTCACTGTTACTGCTTCCTTACATCAAGGACAAAGCTCCTCCAGTAGAAAGAACAAGTGCATTTGGGAGTACCGGAAGATGTGTGTTCTGGCAAACAGTGGTTAATGATCAGAGACCTAAATTAATGGTATGAATGAATGGTGTTTAAATAGAAGGTTTGGTGGATACAGGAACAGATGATCCTTTCTTAAAAGTACTGAAACCCAGATTGGCCACTTCAGAAGGTTCATACACAATTTATAGAAATTGGTAAATTATCTCAAATAAGACAAAGTGGTGGATTGAGTATGTGGGACCAGAATGGCAAATAGGGAAACTGGGACCCTATGTGGCTGACATATCCATAAATTTATGGGGAAGGGATCTTTTACAATAATGGGGTACTCGAATTAATATTCCCACAATCACAGAGACAGACAATGATGAAATTAGGGGTGAAATGGTCAGTGCTTCTGGGGAAGGTATTGACATGTGTAATCAATAATCACAAGCTGTGCCCATGGCCCAAACACAGACTTTCACAGATATTGAGTTTTCAGATTTATAAAAGGGGCCACTGCTGATATACCAACAGCCTTGTCCCTAGACCTGTGTGGCAAGAGAAGTGGCCCATAACAAAAGAGAAATTGCAGGCACTTCACCAACTGGTACACAAGCAGCTGGAGGCTCACCATATAGAAAAGTCTACCAGCCCATGGAATTCCCCTGTGTTTGTTGTAAAAAAGAAATCAGGAAAATGGAGGATGGTAACAGATTTAAGAGCAGTGAATAAAGTAATTCAACCAATGGGTCCTTTACAGCCTGGAATTCCTTTACCTTCTTTGTTACCTAGGCCATGGCCTATAATAGCAATTGACCTAAAAGATTATTTTTTCACAATACCTGTGCATGAGTAGCATAGAGAAAGGTTTGTTTTTTTCATTACCTACTTGAACAGTAGTAGTCCAGTGAAGGGATACCACTGGAAGGTACTTCCACAGGGACTGGTGACTAGTCTAACTTTATGACACTACTGTGAATGATAACCTTCAGAAATAATTCATAGACAATTTCCTTAATCTATCATTTACCATTACACGGATGGTATTTTGTTGGCTGATTCTGATGCAGATACTTTAGAGAAAATATTTAAGGAAACACAAAGAACTCTGCCATTCTTGGGGTTACAGATTGCTCCAGAAAAAATACAAATAGAAGATTCAATTATCTATTTGGTCTATAAAGTAACTCAACAAAAAATTCAACCACAAAAGGTACAGATCCATAGAGACAAGTTGCAAACTCTTAATGGTTTTCAAAAATTGATGGGAGATATTAACTGGCTGAGGCCTACAGTTAGATTAGCTACTTTTGAGTTAAGTAACTTGTTTCAAACATTACTAAGGGATTCAGATTTAAACAGTCCAAGGTGTCTTAACAGCTGAAGCAGAAAAACAGTTAATTCTGGTGGAACAAAGACTACACGATGCATATGTGGATAGAACTGGTCCTGAGCCTGATTGTATTTTGGTTATTTTGCCTTCGACTCATTATCCTACTGGGCTCATTGTGCAAAGGGAAGATAAAAATCATGGAATGGATTTTTCTTAGCATATAAAGTAAAAAGTTGAAGGCATACATAGAAAAAATTTCTGAATGAATTACAAAAGGTAGAATTAGACTCCATCAGCTGTCAGGAACAGACCCTATGGATGTTGTAGTTCGTCTTGCTAATGTTGAGATTGTGTCATTATGGGTAATCAAAGAAGATTGGGAAAGAGTTTTTAGTAACTACTTCATAGACATTAGTAATAAATACCCAAAAGGTAAATGTATATAGTTTATTTAAAAAAAAAAAACTAATTGGATTCTTCCATGTACTGTAAAGAGAACACCAATTCCAGAGGACCAACCTTCTATACTGATGCAAACAGGATGGGAATGGCAGATAAAATAACTAAGTCAGATAAAATAACTAAGGTTATCAAAAGCCCATATACCTCAGTACAAAAATCAGACTTATATGCAATCCTTATGGTGCTGTTAGATTTTCCTGCAATAGTTTTAAGATGGGGACATGGTCATGTTTATGTATCTACAGGGAGTAAAAAAAAATATGGTTACCAACAAAATTTATGAAGATTAGATCTGACCAGGAGAGACCTCCTACTACCTGAAACATAAATATGTTCATGTAGTAAGGGAATCTCAGTGGCTATCTGGTCCTTTTGGCATGCCATTATTTCATACAGCATGGGTATTACAGCTCAAACAGATGTATAAAGTTGATGCCATTCATCTGCTCAAAAATAGGGCAGACATTTTTCTTTAGATAATTGGTATACCTTGCATATTCCATATATATAGAAATGTACTTATACTAATACTTTCAGAGCAAAAAATAATAATAATGAAGACAAAGCAGGTAGCCCAAGTGATTCAACCTCGAAGACTGCCTCGACTACTATCTCCTCAAGAATTTGCATGCATATCAACTTTTAAAGGGCTAGCCCAAAGGATCAATCCCAAAAGGACTGAACAGAAACAGATAGGGCTAGCTTTTCCAGTGCTTGGCCAATATCTTATTTTTCTAATGGTACCCAAAAGATGTCTTTACCCATAGACAGCAAAAATAATAATAATAATAATGTTGAGAACACGATGCTCCCATTCCCAGTAGGTGGGGTGGGTGTTTTTGGTGAGTTACCAATGTTTGTTATTGTCTAGGAGGGTTGGTTATAAGTTAGTAAAGATTACATTTAGGGATTTCTTCTTCCCCTCTATCCTTTCTCTCTTATCTTCCTATCCTGATTAGTGTTAAAGGAAAGGAGGGGACAAGGAAAGGATAAAAGTGGAGGAGATAGAACTATAGGATAAAAGGTAGATTATTAGCCTCAGATATTTTACATTGATATTATAGATCGATAGACATTTAAGATTATTTTGTTCAACTTTTGTTTTATGTATTGTACATAGTGTATATTGATAGATTTTGTTCAATGTTTGATTAATGTATTGTACATATGCAACTCATTTAAAAATGTGATGTAAAGTTCTAGTCTTATGAGAGCTAACTATTACAAACTGTTCAGGATTGATGGAGATACAAGTTAGTCACTTATAAATCTTACTTGTAATCCTGTTATATACTTGTTATTTAGATTCTTATATATGTTTTCCAACTAAAGCAGATAGTGCATAGCTAGAAACAGGCAATGCTTGTCTATTTATCAACCGATAAATGGATAGATAGATAGATATTATGTACTATAGTAAATAGATAAATGGTCTTCAAACACTTCAGAGATCTACAGAATATGGCATTTAATCATAAAGGACTTTTCTGACTGATAGACACATCTGCTCCTGCCAACACCTCCAAACTATTTCAATGAAGATGATGAGCATCAAAGAAACAAGTGTGGCAGACTAGCCACTGGACTGAGGAACTGTTCTTATCTCTACTGCTGACAGCAGACTGACTGTCCAAAGTTTGATCAAGCATGTCACTGAGAAAGTGGCTATCCAGCATTGCAGAGACTAGGTGGGCTAGTCCTTCAAAAATTCCTCCTTCACAGAACAGTCTCTCAGATATTATGGGCTGACATGCTGAAGACTGCATGCCCTGATGATAGAGAAAAAAATCTGTGACTGTCTAGGTAGTCAACTCTCTGACCTGTCTATACTTTTGGAAGTTGCTTGCCTGCGCTTCCTTCATATTAGATAATATTTCCTTCTTAAGTCTCTGATGGGGTTGAAGACTAGATAGCCATAGTATTACTATAAGCTTTAGTTTTTGAGCTAAAAACATGTGTAGAGGTTGATAAATATAAATTACAATAAAGTAATTTAGGAAAACTTTGGACATTATGATAAGACTCAGTAGGATAGGATAGATGCGAAATAATTTCTCCAAGATTGTCAACTATAAATGGACTGGTCTGTGTAAATGTAACTTTTACTAGATAATTTTCAATTATTTTTATTGTATATAGTTTATTTTATTTAATATAAAAGGGGATACGTAGTAGATGTAAACATGTTTTTGTTTTGATCCCGAGTGTGGTATGAGGAACAGACTTGTGAGAGAACAGGTGATGTTTGTCCACTAGAAGATGAACCACCTCATGTGGGGGCTTGATTTTTGCCAGCTGAAACACATCTTAGTACAGACTCTGAGAGTATATATACAGGAGGCTCAAGACAGGAGGCTGGGGCTTTTGGGTCTTGGTATTGTTTGGCTGTGCTTTGCTCCACTTTGAGACGCTCCTAGAAAGAACTGCTCCAGAGAATGCTTTGAGGCTCTGGGTTCTGGCTGCTGTTCCAGGTTCCAGCAGCAACCTTGCTTGAATTACTGGTCTGCTGAAATCCTGCCAACTATGCCAGGGGAGTTGCTCCCAGGAACTGAGTCGAAAAAGGGTCTACTTCTCCTGTTCCCATTAACCTCTTTTCTCTCCTATCTAGGGTAGGTGGGTTGGAAGGGAGGAGTAAGCATTAAAGAACCTCAAATAAAGTAGGTTTGGAAAAGGTGAAGCCTACAGGCATGAGCAACTATAACTGGTACATCCAGTCCTGGGGATCAAACCCATGCATTCTAGACTAATATTCTAACTAAATGAACTACATCTTTAGCTCACAAGAAGCCATATTTTCTCTATGTGGAAACTTTCTAGGGAATCTTAAAGTAGAGCTGTGAGTGACAGCTATAACCTGAGTGACTATGACCCTGAGTGACAACTATAACCTGAGTGGCCATGACCCTGAGTGACTAGGACCTTGGGTGTCCATGACCCTGTGTGACCATCCACAAGAGCAGCACTTTAGTGATTCTAAGTCCATGGCTGTCAAGTCCTCTAAACTGCATGGAGGTTTCTGCAGCCTTAATGTAGTAACAATAAATGTTTTAGATTTGGGGTAATGTTTTTCATCTCCCTAGATTTTATCAACTCCCTAGATTTTAAACCAAGCATTCAGTAATACAAAAATGCTGCCATCGTGTAAATCTTCATTTGTTCCAACACAAGGATAAGTACTTTTTACTCAGTGGAGAAAAACCACGGGATTCAGAACTCAGTCCTCCTACTGCAGAGAAGAGATTCCAGGACCCTGTGAAGTGCCAACAGACAATGAATAATAGAAAGCACACAAGGACGGAAAGGTTCAGAGGGAGGTTCTGCTGGGGGTGGAGTGGCTAGCTCAAACAGCCAGAGGGACAAGAGGCTTCAGCAAGAATGGAAGTGAATACCCAGGGAGGTTGTGCCTGCAGTCTCCAAGAGAACAGAAGAAATGCTTAAGTGTGACACCCAAGCACTATAGGGAGCACTGTTCAGTGTAATTCCTTCCAGGAAATCTGCAGTAAAGATGTGTGAGATGTCTCTATCTAGAAAATGAGCAGTTGAGATAACTCGCTGCATTAAAGCATTGTTTTTTTTTTTAACCAAGCCTATGGCCTGAGTTTCTATCCCTATGGCCCAGGAGAGAACCAGGTTCCCCAAAGCTGGATCCTCTGTCATGCACATGCACACCGGGGCATGTACACCTACACCTACATCCAGGTACGTGCAGGAGCATGCTCACACACTCACTCATACACACGCACCAACAAACGAATAAACAAATAATTTGATTTTTAAACTTATGGGTAAGAGAGAGGGCTCAGTGTTTAGGACAACTACATGCCACTCTTGTAGAGGACCCAAATTCATTTCTCACACCTATGTGCGGAGGCTCACAACTGCCTTTAGCTACAGCTCCAGGGGTGTCTGCTGCCCCTCTGGCCTCCTCAGATACCTGCACACACTTTCACATACAGATTACACACATTTAAATAAGTAAAATATATCTATATAAAAAAAAAGAAAGAAAGAAACGCACACAAAATGTGTGTAAGGAGCGTGAATGTTAGAATAGATCTAGGTTACACACTTCACGTCTTTCATGACGACTTTGCATCAGGTGAGAAAACTAAGCCTTCTAGACTGAGCTGGCTGCCTGGCTTGCATGTGCAGTTGGAGAACCCAGTCTGCTCACTCTAAGTGTTGCCTGCTGCTTTCATACTGCCATGACTGGGTGACTGTGATGGGCAGGGCTCACAGAACCACAATGCCTGTGATGTTTACACTGGCCTATTAGAGAGAGCTCTCTACCCCTGCGCTCTGTTCCTGAAGAAAATATGTGATCACGGAAAGGAGAGAATACTAGTACCCAGTAAGGATCAAAATATTGAAGACACTCGGACTCAGCAAATCCTAGTTAGTTCACAGTAAATTCACTGTTTTCCCTACTGAACATGGGTTAGCAGCACTTCACACAGTTGTCAAGCATGAAAAGCATTCTTTGTTTCATTCTTTCTTTTGGTTCTTTTAAATAGGCTCCTACAGGGCTGTAGATGGCTCAGTGGTTAAGAGCACTGACTGCTCTTCCAGAGGTCCTGAGTTCACTTCCCAGCAATCACATGGTGGCTCACACCCATCTATAATGAGATCTGATCATACTGTATATGTAATAAATAAAATCTTTAAAAATAAAATAAAATAAAAAATAAATAGACTCTTACTTTCTATCCCAAGCTGGTCTCAATCCTCCTGTCTCAGCTCCAAGAGTGCTGAGATTACAGGCGTGTTCTAACACATCTGGCCTGTGAAAAAACAACATTTTAATATACATTGTTACAGTCTTTAAGCACAGAAAAATGTCAGATATTCTGATGAGCTTATAAATAATAGACACTATAGAATCTTCTCCCCTTTCTATATCTATATTTATACCCACATCTGTATCCGTGTAGACATGGGCCCTTCTATATTACATCAGTTTATGGGCTCGGTTGCAGGATCACTGGAGCTTGTAAATGCTTGCATCCTTTTTACCAGGTGGAGGGTAGTTGCATATACTTTAAATTATCTCTAGATTATTTATAATATCTAATGCCATGTACATGTTATGAAAGTAAATGCATTGCTTAAGGAATAAGGGCAAGAAAAAAGTCTGTATGTATTAAGTAGAGATAAAATTATTTCTTAAACATTTTATATATCAGTATTAATGTTGATGAAACTGTCTCCTTGTCTCCTACCACAGAGGCCCTTGTTAGGAACAATCTGAACAAGGTGTTCTCAAAGATCAGAAAGGATGCTTTGGGCAGCTATGAGACTTTCCAGTATAGTCCGCTTTATCTTCAAAGCTCCTAATTGAGAGTTTTATTTGAAGCTTCCCTGTATGGATACGCTCTTGATTGGTGTAGGAGAGCAGCAATGACACTTTGCTCACATAGAAACATTTTACCAGCTAGCAACCTGGATCAGCAGGTAAAGGCACTTACCACCATGCCTGACGGCCTGAGTTTGATTCCTGGAACCCACACGATGTAAAGTGAGAATCAACTCTTTCAAGTTGTCCAATGGCATTGACACATGTGCATATGCAAGTATGGGGACACACACATACACACACACCTCACCTTTTTTTTAAGCATGGAAAGGTCATACAACCACTGTAAAGAAAGTGTGTGTGCAAGCAATAGAGCTGAAGTCACCACTAGACTTATCTTAGGATTAAAAGCATGTCAGTCTATCAAGGAACAGAATGTTCAAAATATCCTTAATTTTTCTTTAACTGTGGAGTTTAAGTTATGATGCGGTGAGAGGATCAGTCTGCTGATGGCATTTGAAGGCAAACGCATAAATCCTTCTTAGGACAGCAAGTGTATCTCAGCTTTAGAGGCACAGCTAACAGTCCCTAGGGTCTAACTGCCTCCAACTCCATCATGAGATACGTTTTTTTTTAAATCCACAAAGTCTTTGACATGCTCCTGTAAAATATGATGAATCATGTGAACAAGTGGACAAGCGAGTGACCCACCTTCCTCCAGATGGCATTTAAAGACCTATTCACTGAAGTTTTAGGAGAGCTAACACAGGGAATTATTAACACCTACCACAATCTCCTTGTCAATTTCTCTGATGAAACGCATTTCAGTGAGCTTCATCCAGGCAGGGGTGAAGTGTTACGTATTGCACAATTCTACCTGAAAGCA
Source organism: Acomys russatus (assembly GCF_903995435.1). Classification (NCBI taxonomy): domain Eukaryota; kingdom Metazoa; phylum Chordata; class Mammalia; order Rodentia; family Muridae; genus Acomys; species Acomys russatus. The sequence continues at coordinate 33,251,033 of NC_067147.1, read as the reverse complement.
GACAGTGTTATCTCACAGTGGTGTGAACATCTGACTGTCAGCCATCCAACAGTCAGCATTGATAATTGCCATGTTTTGGTTTTTGACTTTAAAAAAAAAACAAGTAAGATATATTTATAGATTTGTCCCGAATATTTTGATGAATTTGACTTTAAATCATATCCTGGGAATATTTAACAGATCTAAGGCATTAGAGATGTTTTTCAAAGCACAATAAATTTGTGATTTACCTATATTTATAATTATCACTACTGATTCAAAATTCCTAATTATCTCAAAATTATCCTTTCTCAGAACATTCAAATGGAGAGAAGGAAAAATCATTTTTTAAAAAAACCTCCTCAATTATCTTTTAGAGCAACGAACAGGGACTCCTAAACATGGCTGCCCATCAGAACAATCTGAGAACTGTTACAGGTTCAGATTCCTAAATCTACTGTAACCATAGGGTGGGACTCTGTATCTGTATATGTAACGGAGGCTTCTGAAGACCCTCTCACAGTCAGCCCAATACCAGTCGGAGAACCATAAAACATAAAATGGCATACCTTTGTCCTAAAGAACTGATGTTATAATTTTTTAAAAAAGCATTAATAGCTCCCCGAAAATAAAAAACTCAGAAATTAAGTTACAATGAAAAGAAGCCTCTAGGAAGGAAAATATGTAAGCATATTAAAAGCACAAAGGGCACAAATAAAACAAGAGGCAGCACATGCTCTGGATGGGGGGTTTACTATGTGAAGATGCAATTCCATCCAAATGCAATTCTAAGCTTTATTCTAAAATTTGCAGTTTTAAATGCTCTCAAATAGCTAAATGTGATTACTAGTTTTATGTCAACTTGACACAAGCTAGAGTCATTTTGGAAGAGGGAACCTCAATTGAGAAGATAACCCCTCCCCCCAAGATTGGTCTGTAGACAAGCCTGTAGTGCATTTTCTTAATTAGTGATTGACGTGGGAGGACCCATCCCATGATGGTGGTGTTGTCCGTGGGCAGGTGGTTCTGGGGTATAGAAGAAAGCAGGTTGATGGTCCAGAGAAATGGGTCAGTGGTTAAGGACACTTTTTGCTCTTGCAGAAGACTTGAGGGCATTCGCTGCCCTCCCATGGTTATTCATGCCCATCAGAACAGATTCTAGGAACAGGTTGCTGTGGAAGGCATAGTCCGGTTGCAGAGACTCCAGCATTTGGGAGGTGCCAGTGCCATGGAATACCTACCAAAGACAGCAGAAAGTGTGGAGCGGAGGCAAGCTGCATGTGCTGGGAATGGCAGAGCCAGACAAGCAGGGCTTCTCTGGAAGCCTTTGGGGCCCAGAAGATCACAAATCCCAGAAGTCTTCCCTGAGCTTTTTACTACTGGACTTCAGGGTTGCTTTGCTTTGGCCGTTGCTGTGCCCTAGTTATTCCTCCTTGGAGTAAGAAAGCATGGAACTTATTACTTTATTTCACAAAAGCCCACAGTAAAGGAATTTTAAAGAGATTTTTGAAATTTTAGAGAGAATTTGGATATTTTATACAAACTGAATTTCAAAGACCTGGGGAATTTCTTCTTCAAGTTGCTTTTGGTCGTAGTTGGGGTTTTTGTTGTTGTTTTCTTTTGTTTTGTTTTTTTGTTTTCCCCACAGAAATAGAAAGCAAACTAAGACACACATAAAAGACGTTCAGACTAACTGACAATGGACTAAAGGCAAATGACAACTATGAAGTGTCGCTTCATCGTAAGATTGATAAAAAGCACTAGGGACCAATAGTGATGCGGGCTAGCCACATATGGCTGCATGAATCCGTATGCAGTCTGTTGGTAGTAGAGCACCACGCAGCAGTGTCACTAGATGAGATTTAGATGTGCCCTTGAGAACAGGCATTCCCAGAAGAAAGACCTGTCTGTATTTAAGATTTTACCAGGTGAATTGACTGATTAGAATTTTGGGGACACTGCTTGTGGAAAGTTGGAATAGCATAGCACTAATTATGATATTATCGTGTCATATAATGTTATAGGCCATCTTTAATTGTTTTCAAAGCCATCATTGCCTACCTCTGTTCCTTATCAACAATCTTCTGAGGGTCAGGTATTGAAACCTTTGGAATGTGTTATTTTAACAGACGAGTAGTTTCTACTTGCTTCAAAACTAACCCTGTCATTTGATAGAATCTGAAGTCATAGCTTGTATTTCTCCACTTTGTGGTGACCTCCCTGAGGTTCCTACCAGTGTATTTGGTAATGCTTGGATTCATGATCTCCTTTAATTCTGGCACAATAGAATCTCATGTAATTATTTTCACAATGTAACATGCCCTTGAGGACAACCCGAACCTGTATTCCTAGGCCTTAATCACTCCTATTTGGCTCAGAATAAACTATCTCTTACTCTCTTTGAAATAAGAGTTGTTGTTTTGTGTAGATGCAGTCTTAGGGTTTCCAATGCTGTAACCGAACATCACAACCAAAAAGCAAGTTGGGGAGAAGAGGGTTTATTCAGCTTACACTTCCATATTGCTGTTTGTTTTTGAAGAAAGTCAGGACAGAAATTCAAACACGGCAGGAACCTGGAGGCAGGAGCTGATGCAGAGGCCATGGAAGGTGCTGGTTACTTGCTTGCTTCACCTGGCTTGCTCTGCCTGCTTTCTTATAGATCCCAGGACCAACAGCTCAGGGATGGCACCACACACAATGGTCTGGGCTCTCCACGATTGACCACTAATTGAAAAGCATGCCTTACAGCTGGATCTCACTGAGGCATTTCCTCAGCTGAGGCTCCTTTCTGATGATTCTAGCTTGTGTCAAGTTGACAAAAACAAAAAACAAACAAACAAACAAAACAGCCAGTACAACTGACCCCTTGTCAACTTGATACACAAACACATCACCATTGGGCCACAACCCTTCCTGTCTTATTCATCCCCGAGATAAATAACTTTAAAAATTCCACAGTCTTTATAAATTCAAACACATTAAAATTTCAGTTCCTTTAAAATAGCCAAGCTCAGCTGGGTATGGTGGAGCACACCTTTAATCCCGGCACTAGGGGAAACAGAGGCAGACAGCTCTCTATCAGTTGGAGGCCAGCCTGATCTACAAAAAGAGTTCCACAACAGCCAGAGCTGTTACACAGAGAAACCCTGCCTTGGAAAGAAAAAATAGCCAATCTCTTTTAGAATCCAAAGTCTTTTAAAAACTCAGTCTCTCAACTGTGGGCTCCAGGAAAACATTTTCATACTTCAAGAGGGAAAAATCAGGGCACAGTTACTACCAAACCAGGGCAAATTCAAACTCCAGGCATAAATGTCTGGGATCCACTCGTGATTTTTCTGGGCTGCTCCAAAGGGGGAGGGTCACTTCTCCAGCTCTGGCCTCTGTAGCACACATAGCTTGTTTTCTAGCGTTCAGTTCACTCCACCCGACTGCTGCTGCTGTTGGTGGTGGTCATCCCATGCTACTGACATCTCCAAAACTGCTACAGCTGACCTACACTTTCACCAATAGCCTCTCATAGGCTCTCTTCATGGCCCCAACCTTCAAGTGCTTTTTATTTTTAATATATTTTATTAATGTATTCATATTACATCTCAATTGTTATCCCATCTCTTGTATCCTCCCATTCCTCCCTCCCTCCCATTTTCCCCTTACTCCCCTCCCCTATGACTGTGACTGAGGGGGACCTCCTCCCCATGTATATGCTCAAGTTCTTTACATGATCTCTTCAGCTCTGGAGCTTCAACTGCCTTGGAGACTGCGCCTTCACCTTCTCCTGGCCTCTTACAGTGCCAAGCCTCAGCTGCTTTCCATGACCCCTTCATGCCTTCAAATCTGTTACCATCTGGGTGACTCTTACACATTAGCAAATCTGGCTGCCAGCACAAGGTACAACCATGGCCACCTCTGGAACACAGCTTCTACTGTGCTCTCAGAAAACATCTCTCAGAAGTTTTCACCTCAGCGAGACTGGTCTCGTCTTAATCACGGCTAATTTCTTAGCTCCAGCTGACCAGCGTTAATTGTTCCAGTAACACAAAGGGTTCACTTCAGTGGTGCTGTTCTCTTGTTAGTCATGGCTGACTCTTCAGCTTCAGCTGACCAGAGTGACGGAATCTTAATTTAAAATAGAAAATGGCCCTGATAGAGCCTTTACATTTCCCTCTGAAACATCACAGGCCAGGCCTCCATTTTCTGCACTGCTCCCAACATTCTTATCTTTCAAGCTCCCCAAGAACTTCCCACTGAGCTCCCAATGGCTCTTCTAGCCCAAAGTTGCCAAGTCCTTCCACAATCCTCCCCCCAAATACAGTCAGGTCTGTCACAGCAATATCTCACTATGCTGGTACCAACTTGTGTTAGTTTAGGGCTTCTATTGCTGTGAAGAAACACCATGACCCAAAAACAAGTTGGGGAGTGGGGGGTGGAGAAGGGTTTATTTGGCTTACATTTCCATATTGCTGTTCATTACTGAAGGCAGTCAGGACAGGAGCTCAACTAAGGCAGGGTCCTGGAGACAGGAGCTGATGCAAAAGCCATGGAGGGCATGATGCTTACCAGCTTGCTTCTCATAGCTTGCTCAACCTGCTTTCTTATAGAACCCAGGACCACCAGCCCAGGGATGGCACCACCCACAATGGGAGTGGCCCTCCTCCATTGCTTAATAATTGAGAAAATACCTTACAGCTGGATCTCACGGAGGCATTTCCTCAACTGAGGTTCCTTCCTCTCTGATGACTCTAGTTTGGTCAACTTGACACAAAACCAGCCAGAACAGACACTACATGATCTAGGATTGCTAGTTCCTAGGATTGTTACAGATTTTTTCCCCCACAAAAGTCAGTAACAGTGCACACAATCAGGATAGTGAGACTATAAGCTTGTGGTGAAGTCCTGACGGAAGAATAAATTTAGGAGTGAAGACCAACACACATCCCACCCCCTCCCTTCCACCATCAGACTGTTCACTCTTAAAATCAATGTGTTTAATATAAATTCTGGAGTCAGAAACTTGAAGACTATCTCCAAAGAAAAGGCTTCTACTCCCCACCAAGCAAAGGAACAGACTAGCAGATAAAGGATTCTGCTGCGTCCAGAAAAAGTGGGAACCCTACATGCCACATAACCTGGTTCTTTTCTCTTTAAACATGGAGGATCCTTTATATTCCAATTGTCTCTTCCTGGACTAAAATTTAAAAAACAAAATCATCCTCCCAATTGATTTCCATATGGCCTGAAGGCCTCCTTCCTAAGGATTAGCTCTCATACTAACTGCAAGGGCCATGCAATGTAGAAAAAGAGAAAAGCAATCAATAGTCCTATCCGATACTGGTATCGTTGTTATAGGTGATAACCAGCTGCTCTCTAATTGAATTTGAGCCTTGCTTCATTAGAGAGAATTCGTACTTGGTGTCACAAACCTAGTGAGAGGCTCATGTTTGAGGAGGTTGTAGGTGCTAGAGGGGAAACTTACTATTGCTGATTAGCCAAATTGACTTAGCTTTAAGCTGCTTCCTAAATAATTATGTTTATACCCATAGACAAATTGCTACTCCCAGCCTTAACAAAAAAAAAAAAAAAAAAAAAAAAAAAAAAGAAAGAAAGAAGAAAGAAAGAAAGAAAAAAAACAAAAAAAAAAAAAAAAAAAAAAAAAAAAAAAAAAAAAAAAAAAAAAAAAAAAAAAAAAGAAAAAAGAAAAAAAAAGCCTCCTTTGCATTGAGGCTTCTGAGGGAAGAAACTTGTAGCTGCCTAAGATGCTAAGAACAAGTGATGGCTGTGGATTCAGCCCTAAGCAAGACAGTTTTCTATGCCCTCGGAGGGCCAAAGAAGAGAGGACAAAAAGAATTTAGGAGACAAAAGATGCATAGAAAGCCTGGAAAATGCCATCTTCTAGGCAGACAGTCATTGTGATCACAAATTTACAGTTGCTGATCACAAGCTGCCCAGAGGCAGCAAGGGAGGATGGAGGTGGGGTAAGGGAGGATGAAAGTGCACCGAGTACAGGTAGGAAGTGTGGGTCCGTGAATTCTATATCTAACAGAGAGTGGGGTGGGGAGAGGGGAGAGAGAGAGAGAGAGAGAGAGAGAGAGAGAGAGAGAGAGAGAGAGAGAGAGAGAGATTCTAAGCGTCAGAGAACCCCTGCCTCTGGTTCCTATTCTTAAGTAACAGCAAGCAAATACTAGCTTCAGCAAGTTCTCAAAGGTGGAAACCACCAGTTCCCCCACCCCACCCTTCTAGGCTGCATTCCCTAAAGGCCCACGGAGAGAGTCTTCTCAAATTTTTTTTTTTTTTTTGCCCAGAGGCCTTAGAGCTACATCCCAATCTTTCATCCCCCAGTTTGTCTATGAATAAATATATACATTATTCTTGTTCTTTTAATTCTGTAACCTCTTCAGAGCAGTTAAAAATTATGTTAAAAACTCATTAACTTTGACGAGATATTGATGATGCCAGCGGTTAATTACGAGCCAGCTGGTGCTATGGCAAGAATTAAAAAGTTAGACACTGGAAGTTTGTTTAAAAAAAAAAAAAAAGAAGTCACACAGGGTTCTCTGGAGGATTGTTGGGACAGTGTCACTATAGATGACCTAGGGTCAAACAAGAGATCGGAGGACCCCCAGATCACACTGTGTTCCTTATTCCTCTTCAGTTTGGGCGTCTTCCAGGCTCTCCCTCACTGAGAAAATAAAAGGCAAGGGCTATAAACTCCCATGCTTCAGGTGTTAATTGATTGCAAGCTGGGGTCAGAAAGACATTTCTCCCCAAGGAGTACTCCTCCTCAATTTAGAGGGTGGAAAGGGGGTCTCAAACACCTTCAAGGGCACTGGGTAGTGGTCACTGTCAAGTACCAAATGGCAAAATTTAGTATGCCTTCTGCTCACAGGAAGTCATGGCAGTGTGGAACAGCTCTCTTCTTCCTCTACTGCCCCCCCAAAGCCTCTCCCCCAACCCGACTTCCACCTTCCTAGGGTGAGAGCTTTTTACAAGCCTGTCATCCAATAAAGTCTTGCCTTTTTGGTGAAAGGTCATATGTTCTCTAAATGAGAAAACAGACCGTGAGGCAGCCATGTAAGATGAAAAGAGGAAAAGGAAGAGAGGGCAGCAGTGAGGGAGGAGAGAGAGATTCCCCTGTCAGAAAGCCACAAAAGTGTCTTTTGCAAAACTCTTCAATAGCTGAAGATGAAGCTGTGGATGGCAAGTGAGGCCCTAGCATCTCTCCTGGGTACCAAAAAGAAAATTCTTTAACATAGACATAAAAATTACCAAAAAAGACACTTGACACCCTATGATCATACACAGGGGGAGGAGGTCCCCTCAGTCACAGTCATAGGGGAGGGGAGTAGGGTGAAAGTGGGAGGGAGGGAGGAATGGGAGGATACAAGGGATGGGATAACAATTGAGATGTAATATGAATAAATTAATAAAATATATTTTTAAAATATTATAAAGCAGGCTGGAGAGCTGGCTCAGTGGTTGTGAGTGTTGATTGTTCTTGTGGAGGAATGGAGTTCAGTCCCTACGCCATTACCAGGAAGCCCACAACCACTTGTACGTCCAGTTTGAGGGAATCCAGATTCCTCTTCGGGCTCTGTAGGCACCTGCACAGGTGTGCATGCCGGCACACAGGCACACATACATACACAAAGCCCGAGGCTCTCATCTGTGTTTAGTCATCTCTTTAACCTGCCCCTTCAGCTTTGTGCTGTTGACATGTTCTGGGGAGTTCAGGAAACACAGAGAAAACTCTTTGTTTTCCAGGCCAACGGTGGAGTGCAAGAACAAAACTTCCGAGGTTTGCTCCCCAGTTTTGCCACTTCTTTCTAATTTCAGTGGACACACCAGGAGCCCCAAGCTGCAGCCTCTCAATAAAAGGAGAATGTTTGTGGTTTATAGCACATAGTGAATTAGGAGTTGATGAAATGACCCATCTGAACACTAGACCGCTTGCCCAGCAATCCTTCCCTAATGACACGCACTACTTCCTGCTCAGATTTATCATCATTTCTACCATTGCTACTTGGTTAAACTATGGCTACTAATAATAGCCTGAAGGAACCAAAATACTCTGTGGAGCTTCTAAGGTGTGCAGAGAGATGTATGGGTGAAGATTTAAAACTGCCAGAACCCTACATACCACCCCACCCCCCACCCTGTCCCTGTCTGTGGCTTGCTCTTCCCAGGCCATAAACTGTGCCTGCACTTCACGATGGGTGGGGCCTTCGTCCTTTTTCCTAATCTGTGAATAATCATTCATGTTTACTCCTTTTTATATGAGGAGCTCAGTGCCTGTCTTAGCCAATGTTCCATCGCTGTGAGGAGACACCATGACCACTGCAACTCTTATGAAAGAAAGTATTTAATGGGGAATTATTTACAGTTTCAATGCTTTCGTCCGTTTTCACGGGCAGACGTGATGCTGGGGAAGGAGCTGAAAGGTCGACATGCAGATCCACAGGGAGCAGAAAGAAAGACTCTGCCAGCTTGTCTCGGGCTTTTAAAACCTCCAAGCTAGTGACAACACACTTCAGCCAACCAAGCCACCCCTCACAATCCTTTCAAATAGTGACCGGGTAATCAAGCATTCAAACATTTGAACCTATGGAGGCCATTCTCATACAAACCGCCACCGTACCCAAGGTGGCTTTCTTTTCTTCTTTTTGGTGAGGCTCTTTATTTTTTCAGACCTGTTCTTAACTCCAGAGCTTTATTCTGTTCCAGAAAACTACTTACATCGTTGATGTCCGGTATAAGGACGGTGTGCTTTTCTCCTGCAAATCAAAACATTCGGCCCGACTGAGCAGCCCTGGCTGCTCTCATTTCTGCGACAGCAAATGCTCCACCCTTACCTCAGACCCTCGGCGTTTCCCCCTGTACCTGGCCCATGAGACTTCTTTCTCCTCATGTTATGGCCTCCATAATGCAGTAGATTGTAAACACTGATTTACTTGGAACAACGACAACAGCAGGGCAAATACCAGACCCAGAGCCCTTTGCTCCCATGGGAGTGACAGAACTTACCTCATCTCTCTCCACCACCAGTGGCTTTTACAATCCTTCACTAATTAAACGCAGTAAGCCATGATCTACCGAAACTCTTGATTGAATAACATCCTAAGAAAACTTCCCAGAACCATTCTCTTGATTGGTTTCTCTCTATTTTCTGACTATGTTTTTATTTCAAGCATGTGCTAATCTTATAATCAGGAAAAAAGCTTATATATATATATAAAAAAAAACTCTACTAGCAAAACTAAGAGACGTGGCAGACGCACTCTTCCCAGGCCTCCCCTCCCTCAGTGTCTGGCTATCTCGGAGAGAGACTGTTAATAGCAGCCATGCCTGACGGTCTGTGTCATGGGCTGCATTTCAGAAGGCTTACCATATACTGTTCCTGCCAAGCATCTGATATCACATTTTTAGCTTGCTGTTTGGGGTCTCATGTTTCTGCATTCCAACTCTTGACTCATTGTGTGTGTGTGTGTGTGTGTGTGCATGCGCACACGTGCGCATGCGTGTGCACACTTTGTTCCAGACTGTCTGTCAGAAGAACATGGTTTTTCTAAATGAAGAAAAGCATTTCTGGCAAATGCCAAGATTCCACGAGGAATCACGGTATGGAGTTGCTGCTTCTTTGTCACTGCTAGCTAATTGCTTAAGGACAAAGATTCAAGGACAAATATGCCTCTGAGAAAAATTGTTGCAGTGTGTACACGGCTTGCACCTTTTGAGTTTCCATGAACTGCTTTTGCCAACTTTTGATCAAGGTGACAAATCTTGGCTCAGGAAAAAAAAATTTAGCGATGTGTCAGCCCCATCAATAAGCTGTAAGGGAAAGTAATTCATTTTTAATGGAAATTCTGTTTACAAAATAGACTAGGTATATAACCAAAGCCTAAGAGGAGATAACTCACTCTGGCAAATAGGCTGCACACCTCATAGAGGAAAATAAAAGTGAGACAGAACACCTTGTACTTACGGAAATGAAGTGCACGCAACATTTTATAGTCGCTACGGCAGTCATTTCACATCACACAGAAACTTTCCTGTTCAGCTTTGATTTAGATTCAAGAAACAGAGCAAAAAAAAAAAAAAAAAAAAAAAAAAAAAAAAAAAAAGTTCAGAAAGATGGAAAAAGAATGGAGCCATAATATTAAGCAAAATTTTATGCTAGTTTTTCAAAAACCTTTAGACCAATCCAACATCTTTTAAGTCCCTAGAATTTACTGGATCTTTGCCAGTTTCTAGCTTCTACTTGCCGCCCTCCTCACCAACACCCCCACCACCCATGCCCCCCACCCCCCACCCCCAGGCCACACTGCTCACTAGCCATGCTCCTCAGCAAATGTTGACATCACTGTCACTATAGATACTGTTAAGATATTTTCTAATTTCTTTTGCTTCTGTTTTTTAATTTGCTTTTTGCTGTGGTTCCACAGGCAAACTCTATTAGGAGCACTGTCATCTATTGGTATATATATATAAAAAATAATGCAGGCCACAGTGAGTAAGGGTCCTTCTATGGGCTGGAGGAAGGATTAGCAGGTAAGAACTCTTGTTGCTCTTAGAGAACACATAGGTTTGGTTCCCAAGACCCACATGGAGGTTCTCAAGTAACTTTGACTTCAGTTCCAAGGGATGCAATGATCTTTTCTGGCCTCTAAGGGATCCTGCATCAGTGTGGTACACATAAATTCACATACATACATATTTTTCAAAAGTATCTCTCTGTATTTTTAGGAGTCCTTCAGCAACTTAGGGTGTTTTTTACCCACAGGTACCTGAAGGAAATAAAGCTAGATAGTGATGCTACCACTTGGCCAAGTGACCAGAAGGGCCCCACAAAGGTAGTCAGTGTCTACCAGAAACTCAGGAGCAAAGGACATCAAAAGAGGCCTTGGAAATATAGAGATGGAGGTGAAATCCATCTTCATCTATCCTACTGTTCAAGGCTGGAGGAGCCAAGAGGACACACAGAATAATCATTGGCTGTGCTGAGACAACCAAGACCTTGTGAAATTATTTCAAATATCTAAAGAATGACAAAAACAGAAGGAAATCCAGAAAAAATCAAAGTAAGGAAGGTGGATCCTAAAAGGCAAAGATATGGTGCTGAAAGAAACACAGGAGTAGGAAGGTCTATACGGCACCAGGGTCATTTATTCACCAGCTCCTACCTCCTGGCACATAGCTGCTGCTTGATAATTTTTGATGAGAGATTAAGTACCTCTCCCCTCAGTGAGTCAAGGCCTAGTGGAGCAACAAGTATGAAGATAAATGAATGTTACAAAGCAACATATTTCTGAAAATAAAAGCCAATCATTTTTTAGCACCTAACCGAGCCTGTGTATATTACGTATATTATTCTTATGTATATTAAGTCATTAACTATTCATGGTGATAATGGATAGGGTAGATCCTATTAATAGCCTCAATGCATAGATAATGGAAACAAAGAATCACACAGATGGTGAACTGCAAAATCATACAGAGAACTGAATCTTGGCGCTGTTCGTGACACTGGTACAGCTTAGTGTTGAGATGGGAGGTGACGCTGCAGTAAATCATGTCTTCTGGTTTGTAGAACTGGCCACAGTTACCCACTCCCTGGGCCTCACACTCTTAGTTGACTTTGCAGGTCTTGTTTGAAAAGGCTGTATATATCCAGGCTGGCCTTATGACATTCTCCGGCTAATGGAATGGGAGAGGCAGAGTGTTCAAGTTCTCCATCTAGGACTCAAAGACCACTCTTTGTGTTCCTGTTCTGAGGACCCCTCACTGTTGTATGGACAGGCCCGGATGAGCCTGCTGTATCATACAACACACAGTTCATTTGACTGCTTCATCCCAGTTGGAGCCCAGAGACCAGAGCAAGTCTACCCAAGAACAGCAGCACCCACTAGCTGACTGACAGCAGCTGGTGGCATGTGAGTAAAGGAGTGTGGCTGAAAGTAGAATGACCCAGATGAGGCCGGCTAAGACTAGAAGCTCGATAAACCCTTAAAGGATTGTGTCTCCTACAGAAATAACTAGCCGATGCACCCATCATATCAAAACCTGCTCAGATCATGCACAGAGAGAGAACGTACCCCAGAACTGTTGCGATCAAATGGTTTTTTGGAGACCCAACATGGCAAGCTTGGCATCTAATGGTCTGACTGCCCCAAAGATATTGTCAAAGTGAGGCAGGGTTCTACATAGTCCCTAGGCAGTCATGTGGCTAGCAGTTTCTAAACCAGTCCCCAGTTTTCCTTCAGGGTGTCCTCCAAAGTGGCAGTCAAGGGTCAGCTGGTGATGCGCCTCCACAGGAAGGGTCAGCTTCCAAGCCTAGCATGGCCAGTGCATTCCTCACTGGCTGTGGGTCAAATTGTGCCCTTTCCTTGGGTCTTCGCCTTGGGGGCCCCTCTGTAGGGTGGTTTGAAGGAGGGTGGCTTCCTCAAAGCAAGCATGTAAAGAGCAAGAGACCAAGAGAATGCAGATGAAACAGAAGTCAGGGCTTTTATAACCTAATAGTTGTATTTGAAACTTCATCACATTTGATCTTATCTGTCTGCCTGTCTGTCTGTCTGTCTGTCTGTTTCTAGGCAAGATCTTGTTATGTAGTCCAGGCCGGTGTCTAGCTCATTATCCTCCTCACAACTTTCCAAGTGTTGGGGTTGAAGGTGGGCGTGCGCCACCATGCCTGGCTCTTTTGTCATCTTAACCTTATCCTTTTCATTAGAAGCAGTTCACCAGGCAACTGCCCAAACAGGATGGGAGGAAACCACAATAAGGCTTATGAGTGTCAGGATTTGGAGAACACTTTAGAAGCACACAGCTGTACGAGTTAATGCTGGGACACGATAAAAATACGAATTTCATAAACAGGGCCATAGTTATTAAATTTCAAAGTGCTTGATCTTAAGAACTCACTTTAGAATCTTGAAAGGAAGCAATTTTTAATCCATATTATATAGTGATCTTAGTGTCCGTAAAGGATAATGAAAATTGAAACCATAAATAAATATTAAAAGGCTTAGGAAAATCCTCAGGTGTGGCTCTGTAATGGAATATTAAGGGACCATAAGGACCATACGCAGCCGATTCCTAATGCTTCAGAATAGCATCAAGAAAGAGAACTTTAGCTCCCCACAAAATGCCCTTGGAGATACAAAAGATGCACCATTGGCCTAATACGTTATGGCATTTCTTATATGCTTATGCATAACACTATGTGGGAATGCAATAAAAATTTAAACAAGGTACTAGGGTTCAACAAAACAAGAGGATGCAGATTTTGCAAAGTAGAGATGTGTCATTCTAGACAGTCTTTAAGACATTTGATATACCAGGGCTTTCCTGTTAGTTCTAGCCTAGTCCCTGAAGCTCACCTAAACCATAAATCAAGAAAGAAAGTCTTCAACCCTCATAGAATTAAGGAGAAGAAAGCAGGGGTTTGTAGGTATTACTATAGAGAGAATGAGGGGAAAGCTCCTACTGCCTATGACAGGACTCTTTTTTTATACCTACATTATGTTCAAGTGTTTAAAACAGCAAAGCCATCAATTTTGCCCATGGGCAACGTCTAAGTAGATATTTTAGGCATACATTTGAGCCTTGGAAGGGATTTGTTTCCCTAGAGTTTATAAGAAGAAGTAGGAAGATAGGCATATTGCAGGCTTATGCTCTACAAAACACACAGTAGGGCAGATAAAAGCATCACTAATGCAGCACCATTCATGAGAAGATAAACACCCACAGCCAAAAGCAGGAATTTAAAAGTTTCCACATAAGCAAAGGCACACGTTTTGACATTGTAAGAGCAGTAGTTTCTGTCAATCAACCTGAATTCTCTTTAAGCCTTAAACATATAAGTCACATTGAGAGGGTTACGCGTTTCACAAGTGGATTTATATATAAATACTTTTGTTGGCTCCAGTTCAACACAACAAAAGAAGTCAAACATTAGTCTGTATTTGTATTTCTCTGCTGAAGTGTTTTGACATAAACTGCACACAATCCTAGCTGAAAGCAGAAAACTGACTGCTCCTCACACATGCATTCTTTGTGCTGGGAATTTTTTTTAACTTGGAACATTAGAGAGCCTCTGAGTGAGAAGTTTACTCAAACCCAAGAGGAAACATCTTAAAAGCAGCACGGCATTCTATAAACCGCCACCTTCACATATAACTTGCTTTCTGCTTCTCAGACTTTCTCCAAATATTCCCAAATTGTAACAGCACCATTGGTGGTCAGCATTCAGATCCTTGGAGCAAGGAAGCGATGGAGACTATGTCCAGAAGTCAGTCAGAACAATCCTTTAACCTGTGACCATAAAGTGGAGGAGGAGATCCCCCTCGATCATGGACCTAGGGGAGGGGAATAAGGTGGTGGTAGGAAAGAGGATGGAACAGGATGATACAAGTGATGGGAGAAAAATTGAGTTGTAATCTGAATAAATTAAATTAAAAAACCAGTTCTCCCAAATGCAGAGAAAAAGCTTTTAAAACTTTTGAATACTCAAAGTGCATAGCAAACACGGTTATGGAAAGAACTATTTGGGGTAAATTGTCATACTTAAGTAGGTCCATAAGAGTTTTTTAAAAATCTCCAGAGATGATGTTTTTGTCAGTTATTGCTACAATAATGCTGAGTAATGAACCACCCTAAAGCTCTCTGGCCTGAAGATACCACTGTGTATTCACATACCCACCACCCTGCTATTTGGCTGAGCTAGTTTGGTCTAGGTCTGATTCCTCTGTCTCTGTCCTTCCTTGGATCTGAGATCCTAGAGGCTTGGCTGGGGCAGCCATGGTTAGACAAAGTATGTTGTTTTCCCCCCGGGGGGGGGGGGGACAGGACAACAGAAATCCCAGAAGCAAACCCAGCAGTGTGAACACATGCAGAGAGAGGTTCTGCTTTTGTCAGGCGCAGTCTTGGTTTCCTTAAGGGACCAGCACCAGGACCTTGCATCAAATACAAAAATCCAGAGCTGCTCAAGACCTTTCTAGAAAATACCATAGCATTTGCATAGAATCTATGCGTGCCCTCCCATATGCTGTCAATCATCCCTAGATTACTTACAATAGCTAACATGACTTAAGTAGCTTCTAAACTGTGTTGTTTCAGGAATAACAACAAGACAACATTTTCCTGAATCTTTTCTATCCATAATTACTTGAATCGACTGATATGGAACCCACAGATAGGGAGAGCTGAATGTACTGACATCTTTTTGGCTAGAGCATGCTTACGTCTTGAGGAGCAGAGAAGTACACAGTCCACAAAAATCTGTTGTAAGAGCAGCATCTTCTCTCCTGCCATTACTGGGTATTGAGTAGTCAATGGAAGAAATCTGCTTTTTTCCTAACTAAATGTCTTTATTGCAGTATTTAAAATCCTCAGAGGGCATCGTCTTGCAAGTTTTTAGGGACCAGCAAGATGGATTACTGGATAAAGGCACGTATCGCCTGGGGACTTGAGTTAGATCTCTGGGACCCACACGGAGAAAGAAAGAGCCAACTTCCAAAACTCGTTCTGGGACCTCTGTACATGCACATATACAAATTACATAAATGTAACAAAAAGTTTTGGGCTTTGCTGACTAAATAAGACTGCTGTGTGGTATATAATGCCCATGAGTATTTAATACTTACATATGTAGCTAAGCTAAAAATTTTCCTTTTATTATTGTTACTTTTTTAAATTTTAGATTCATTTTGTGTGTCTGAGTGTTACACTTGTGTGCTGTCTAGTTTTATGTCAACTTGACACAAGTTAGAGCGACTAAAGAGAAGGGAACCTCGGCTGAGAAAATGCCTCTGTAAGATGGGGCTGTAGGCAAGCCTGTAGGGCATGTTCTTAATTAGTGATTGATGGAGGAAGGCTCATCTCATTGTAGGCGGGGCCACCCCTGGCCTGATGGTCCTGGTTTCAATAACAAAGCAGGCTGAGTATGTGATGATGTGCAAACCAGTAAGCGGCACCCCTCCATGGCCTCTGCATCAGCTCCTGCCTCCAGGTCCCTGCCCTGTCTGAGTTCTGTCCTGATGTCCTTTGATGATGGACAGTGCATGTATAAGCCAAACGAACCCTTTCTCCCTCAGCTTGCTGTTTGGTCATGGTGTTTCATCACAGCAACAGAAACCCTAACTGGGATAGCCCACATGAAAGAAGAAATCAGGTCCCTTTGAACTAGATTTATGCATGGTGTGATTCACCCTGCGGGTGCTGGAACCAAACCCGGGTCGTCTGCAAGAGCAGCAAGTGTTTTTAAGTGGAGAGCCATCTCTCTAGCCCCAGAATTTTCTTAAAATAAATTAAGTCTAGAGTTTTATTTAGATTCATATATATATATATATATATATATATATATATATATATATATATATATATATATATATATATGGCACGACCCTCACTATTTTCTTACTTCTATAAATTATTTAGCTGGAAATCAATAGAGATATAGCCTATTAAAAGCCTCATTAAGTTCTCAAAAATAGAATTGTGTTTGGGATTTCTGTTGTTGTGTTCTGCTGGGCTTATTTTAGCTTGCATTTCTGCGTTGCGGTCTATCACTAAGGAAAGTCAACACAGGAACTCCAAGAGGGTAAGAACCTGAGGGCAGGAGCTGATGCAGAGACCGTAGAGGAGGGCTTCTTAGTGATTACTTCCTTGGTCAGCCTGATTTCTTACAGAACTCAGAACTACTAGGCCAGGAATGGCACCATCCGTGGGGAGCTGGGCCCACCCATATCAACCATCAATCAAGAAAATGCACCACAGTCTTGCCCATAGCTCAATCTGGTAGTAGCATTTTCTCAGATGAGGATCGTTCTCCCAAAATGACTGTAGCTTGTGTCAAGCTGACTTAAAAACTAGCCGGCACCATTGACCCTTTGTCAACTTGACATAAAAACACATCATTTATTAATCCATAACCTTTCCTTTCTTGTCTCCAAGATGTCATGTTAATATTTACATGTCAGTATAACACATTCCAATTTTCAAAAGTCCTGAAGTCATCTGAGAGGAGGGAACTTCAATTAAGAAAATGCCTCCATGGGCTGGAGAGATGACACAGCCGTTAAAGGCTAGGCTCACAACCAAAAATATAAGAAAATACCTCCATAAGGTGGGGCTGTCGGTAAAGTATTTTCTTAATTAGTGCTTTATGAGGAAGGGTCCAGGCCATTGTGGGTGATGTTATCCCTGGGACGGTGGTCCTGAGTTCCATAAGAAAGCAGGCTGAACAAGCCATGAGGAGCAAGCCAGTAAGCAACACTCCTCCATGGCCTCTGCATCAACTCCTGTCTCCAGGTTCCTGCCCTGCTTGCATTCCTATCTTGACTTCCTTTAATGATGAACAGTGCTGTGGAAGTATAAGCCAAAAAAAAAAAAAAAAAAAAAAAAAAAAGCCCTTTCCTCCCCGAGTTGCTTTGGTTATGGTGTGTTGTTGCAGCAATAGACTAAGACAATGATCTAGATGAAATAAGAAAAAGAAAAAGAAAAGAAAGAAAGAAAGAAAACAACATTAAAGCAAAATGCAACATGTACATCACCTCAGTTACTTTCCTACTCCTATGATAAAACATCATGACCACAGCAACATATAAAAGTAAGTACTTAATATGAGGCTTACGGTTTTAGAGATCTAGAGTCTATGACCATCGTGGTAGCAAGTAGGCAGGAGGGACACTGGAGCAGTAGCTAAGTAGCTCACATATGGGGACTCAGCCATGAGGAAGCTAACTGACAGTGATGTGGGCTTTTGAAACGTCAAAACCCACTCGCTTTGACACACCTCCTCCAGCAAGACCATACCTTCTAATTCTTTCCAAACAGTTCCACCAACGGGGTCTGAACATGCAAACATATAGCCAGTGGAGCCAGGCTCATTCACACTGCCACATCCCACTCCCTGGACCACATATGCTCATGG
Source organism: Acomys russatus (assembly GCF_903995435.1). NCBI lineage: Eukaryota > Metazoa > Chordata > Mammalia > Rodentia > Muridae > Acomys > Acomys russatus. The sequence continues at coordinate 33,233,134 of NC_067147.1, read as the reverse complement.
ACATATCATCATACAAAATACATTTAGTTCAACTTCAAATACCCAAAGTCCTTTCTTAACACTGTTTAAAAGCCCCAAACCCTAAGTCTCTCCTGAGACACAAGGCATTCTCTTAACTGTAACTTCCTGTAAAGTCAAAAAAGCAAATTACATACTCCTAATATGTAGTGACACTGAATATACATTACCATTCCAAAAGGAAGGAAGGGAAAGATACTGAACCAAAACAAGACTGAAAGTCAGCAGGACAAACTCCAAATACTGTAAGTCTGACGACAGAGGCTTGGATGGCGCTTCCTTCCGGCACACTTCTCTCACTTGAGCTGGTTACACTTTCTGTCTGCAGTTCTCCTTGGCAGATGCCTCATGGCGCCCCAGCATCATGAGGTCTCCAATGCAATCCAGGCCTCACTCATAGCCTTATGCAATGTCCTCTTAGAGCCTCCATGCAGACTCCTCTGCACACACCTGGGCCCAGTGGAGCTCCTTGACTGAAGAGAAAGACTCCACAGCCCTTTCACTCAGGTGTCGTTCATAAGTCAGAGGCCAGAGCCTCATGAATGACCCTGCCAAAACTGACTGCCAATTTGCAGTGCTCACTGGCAAGCTTTGGTCACATTTGCAGCAGCTTTGAGTTGTTGTTGTTGCTGCTGCTGCTGCTGCTGCTGCTTTTCAGGAGCAGAAAAATAGTCAGGCCTTTCTTTTTTACAAGTTGGGAGCTGAGAGGGATGTGGTCTTCCCTGGAGTCACCACTTGCTCTCTTCCATGTTAAGCTATTCTTTGATCTTCCCACTTATTTCGGCACAAGCCTTGGTACCATATTGAATTTCCTGGTGCTTTTTATCCTTGGATTACACAACTTGTACAAGAGCCCCTCCTGTTCTTCTTCACTGCAAACCTGTTTAGAGCGATTACTAATAACTATACAACAGAATAAATTTTAGGTTGTCTTAAAATCTCCACTGCCAAGGATATTAATCCAGTAATTTTCAATTTAGTATCCGGCAGCTTCTTAGAACAAGGATCCAAAGAAGCAACATTCTTTGTCAAAATATCCCAAGAATGGTCTCTACCTCAGTTGCTAATATCATTTCTCTGAAATTTTTTGAGCTGAGATTTTGTAGTCCACAATGCTCTCACCACTACTGTCTTCCAATCTTTATTAGGATAACCTGTTAATCACTACTTACAGTGTTCACCCACGCTCCTGGGAGAAAGTGCCAATGTGTTCCACATTCTTAAAAAAATAAGCATGACCAGTACTGAATAGCAATAGTTCATTCCTTGAAAACAACTTCTATCTTAGTTAATTTTCCATTGCTGTGATAAAATACCATGACCAAGGAAACTTATAAAAGAAAGCACTGAATCTGGAGCTTACAGTTTCAGAGAGTTAAGAGTCCACAGTCATCCTGGCAGGGACCATGGCAGAAGACAGGCAAGCACAATGTTGAAGTAGTAAATGAGAAATCACATCTTAAGACACAACACAGAGACTGGTATGAGTCGTTTGAAACCTCAAAGCCTACAACCAGTGGCTCGCCTTCTCCAGCAAAGCCACACCTTCTAGTCGTTCCCAAACAGTTCCACCAACTAGGGACCACATATTCAGATATACAAGCCTTTAGGTGCCATTTTCATTCAAACCAACACATTCAAGACCAAACTTTGAAATTATAGGTGAAGAAGAAAGCATGGACAAGATCTTTAACATAAAAAGTTCCCCAACTAGGGAAAAACATACTCACACAGATAAAAGAATCACACAGAGCTCCACCTAGACAGGACCAAGAAATACCCCACAGTGTATCATAGTCAAAATACCAACTCTACAGAACAAAGAAAAATATTTAAAGCTGCAAAGGGGGAATAAAACAAACAAAACCAGAAGTCACATATAAAGAAAAAAACCATTAGAACATCATCATTTCATTTGTCAATGGAAACTCTGAAAGCTAGAAGAGCCTGGGGCAACAAACTCTAAATCTTAAAAGAACACAACTGGCAACCTAGACTACCATACCCTGCAAACTTATCTGCCATAATTGCAGGAGAAAGAAAACACTTTCCAGGATCCAAAAGGCCCCAAAATATTCATAACCAAAGGAAAAAAAAAAACTCCAGAAAGAAAACAAATGAAGCCATAATTAAATGATCCCAGAGCTTTGGGAGTTATATTGTAGATATGTTCATGGGATTAGACACCAAAACTCTGCATTTTGATTTGTTGTGGTTTCTTGTGATGGTCTCCATTTCCTATAGATGCTCCTTCTTTGATGGTTGGTGGTAGCTACACTAAACTATGGGTATAGGGTTAAGGTATAGAATGTAGTACGAAACCATCCTGATCTAGCAAAGTGGAGCTAGTAGATCCTTTTCTAAGGTCCACAACATTGACTGGAAGCTGCCTGGGTTTCCAGTACCAGCATGGTTTCCTTCCTGTTGAGTGGGCCTTAAGCCCAATTAGACAGCTATTAGTGGCCAGGAACAAGTGAGTGCTACTTTTTGCACCTTCACAAATACTTTGCCATTCTGGTAATCATTGTGGTTTGTAGAAGTTGTTTCTGGATAGAAATGTTTAATTGCTACCCTCCCTCGGCTGTTTGTATAGTATTTTCTATATCCATGGAAGCTAGACCACAGAAAAGAGGCTTTCAGGTCAGATCCAGCTCTCATCATCTGAGTCCAGTGTCGTAAATGTACTGAGTCTACAGTAATAGGGACCCACCCTTGACCCACGAGAGGCACCAAGGGCTACATCAACAGCCTAGATTGTTTGGAGACTACCCTAACCAACCATTCAAAAGAAGGTTTACCATGCTTGTTACTGAGGGATTTTGTTAATCTATGGTTCTTGTGAAAGAACATTGTCAGAGTGGCATGACACCCTTTGAGAGGTGTGTGTGTGTGTGTGTGTGTGTGTGTGTGTGTGTGTGTGTGTAGTATTTGTGTGAGAGAGTTTTGTGTGTAATTTTAGGTAAATGTAAAAAGAATATAAGCACTTAAGGCTTTATTAAGCAGCTTTGGTGTTATTTGTCTTTCATCCCTTATTTGATGACTTCTCTCCCACCTTCTCAGGTGGATGTCCCTTTCCTTTATTCAGCTTCTCACTTCATATCACCTGAATCCAGGAACCACTCTCTTCGCATGCCTGAAAAGACCTGTATTAAGCCTCGTATTCAGGAAGCATCTGATGAGTCTGTGGAATGAATTTAGTCACTGGATGTCACTTTGGAAAGTCCATTGGCTTAAGGGTACTTACTATTCTCTAGGGCAGATAATTGGCCGTAACAGCAGTAAGTAAGTCGTAAGAAATGAAATAAATAACCTAAGAGACCCTACAATAAGTTAAATAGACTTGGGTTCCATGAGAAACTACTCCAGATCAGACCCTGCCTGGAGAGATAACCTTGGCATTTCCACAAATGATGAGTACAAAGAACGTAGGGATTTGGGAGCTACACTGGACTTCCTAAAACTTTTCTGGTTGCAAGTATAAAACATGTAGTAAAATAAAATATAAAAACGAAAATAAAAGATCCACACAAGCTATATGGAACGCATGCCTGTAAACCTATGTATGAAGTGATGAATTGCTTAAGTAATGACACATTGCCGTATCCAACCAGTCTATCCTGTGCAATCTATTGAGACTGTGGGCTACCTTCATTAACTAGCTTCTAGAAATTCCTATGGGAACAGAGACTATGTTGTGATTCTCACATAGTAATAACCCACTTCGGTAGTACTTGTGGACTGTTTCAAGAAAATTAACAGTGGAATAATTACTTTTTAAAAACTCACATTGCTAAAGATGCATATCATTATATACTAATTAAGCATATTCGAATATACTTAACTACGCTACATGGGTCATTATTCCACTTCTTAACATCTAAGGGTCATAACAATGCTAGATTCTTCCTTTTGCTGCCCTGTGATCATGAAGCACACACACGCAGATGCCATTGTAACCCATGGGGCCATTCAGCCCGTAGTTTGCCTTTACCTTCGTCATGCTCATCAACATCTCTTTGCCTTTGATGAAACGATTCCTCTCTTATTTTCTGAAATTACAAAGGAGTAAAATTTTCAAGTTTGTGTTATGAAGAACTTAAACCAAAAACTAAACATGAATTACTAGTATCAGATATAGAGTTTCTGACAAGGAGATCCCCTTTCTTTAGAGTCTTATTCGATAAAACCACAAGTCAGTCTCTAACCCAAAATCTTACTCCTTCTTCTGTTTCCTTCCAACCCTGCTCTTAATTAGAGTTATAAAAGAAAATATATGACAACACATTGGCTCCTCTCCAAGCTCACCCTGTGCACTGCCCGCGTGCACACCACTCCTCACCCACCTTCAGCTCCAGCCAGCGTCTCAGAGGCCTGTGAGGAAATTAAGAGAACGAAGAAGGGTCCTCTCGTTCCTTTTCCAATTTTTGTGCCTGTGTACCAGACACTAGAATTGATGGTGGGGAATCTACACAGATTTTAAACAGGGTGGCCATCTCATATGGATAAAATATTCTAATGAAGATAACAAAATATAAATTATTACAAAAGGCCAAAGTGTTATAATGCGAACATACTGTTAGAGTACAGAGAAAAGTCTACCGAATTGGAGATTGGAGGGGATTGAGCGGTCAGGAAAGACCACTTGAAAATAATAGTTAATAAAAAAAAAAAGAAAAGAATATTTAAATAAAAGTCTAAGGAACAAGTCAACACTAACCTGTTAAGGGCATAAGGATAAAAATGTCCATTTACAGCATAAGGATAAACAGAAAGATAACAGGCATAGGCTCAGATGCATGAGACTGAGCAAGTGGAAGGGAACAAGAAGAGAAGAGAGAGGGAGTTGGCAGGAGCTGTAGGTATTTCAGCAAGATAATGTTTCATTCTCTGGGCATGAGTGGGTAGAAATGTGGCAGCAGAGGGTTTAAGGGATACTGTGGAGGAAGACAATGGGATTTAGCATCTGAATGACTCTATCTTATGATACTCTTGTCTCTGCTCATCTTACGTTGTAGATGGTGGCACCAAATCGTAGACTTCATCGTGGTCATCGGCTCTGTACTAATCAATAGGTACTTATTTAATTGGACATTTTCCCCCTAGACATGCACCTAGGGAAAGAGAAAAGGGGTCTTTTGGGGACTGGAAATGGGTCCTAGTCTAAGCTCTACAACCCAGAAGCTTCATGGTCCTGAGGTCCTATAATATGAAAAACATGTAGATTTATATCTCCAGGTCCCTATTCTTTCTAAAAGATTATATTTCATATTTATTGTGTCCAAATGTACATTTATGTGTGGGTATGCTCTTGCAAGTGCATGTGTAACTGGACGTAAGAAGAGGACATCAGATCCCCTGAATGTGGGATTATGGGCAGCTGTAGACCACCTGAGTGAGTGCTGTGAACTGGGAACTGAACTCCAGTCCCCTGCAAGGGCAGGGAACCCTTCTAACAGCTGAGCCATCTCTCCGGATCCCTAACGTCCTATTCTTACTATTACAATTAAGCCAGTGCCCATTCTATAAAGTTTTGTCTTGAAAAGTAAGCTATTCCATAAAGTATTTAGAGTTTATTTAGTTTTTTTAAAATCTAGCTCAGCTATTCATTTATTTTGAAGAGCCTAAAATATAATACATAAAACTTTTATAAGCAAGAAAACATCAATAAGCACTTGACCTTGAAACTGTTTTATTGTTTGCTTTCCAGCATTGTTTTGAATTAGGAAAAAGAAAAAGAAAAAGGAGTTTCCAACGTCTTCCTTTTGGAATAACTACGTTGCAGATCTCATTTCTAGCCATAATTTCCTCTGTTACCCAGGTCACGTGCAGAAAAACCATCTGAAATAGATTCAGAGACTGCTCCTTTCCACTGCTGTGTGGCCAGCAGTGGTGACCCGAGGCCACAGGGAATGAAATCAAAGCAACGAAGCTGCCACATCACATTTAAACACAAGACCCATGTCCAACAGCTTCTTGTCTCAATGCCACCTCAGACATTTTGGCACCATGCCTCGCACATGATAATAGCAAAGGCTATCCTTATCAAATCCTCAGGCAGGCCAAGCACTCCAGAAGGTTCTTGGCACTCAAACCACAATTTTCACCTCAACTCTACCAAGTGAATTAAAAAAGAAAAAAAAAACCCATTGTGAGAAAATATAGACTTAGAGGGTAGCTTGCAGAGTCCCTTCACAGGGGCAAAGACACACAACTAGGGCTCAAACAGAAGTCACCTGACGTCAGAAAGTGGGCTGTACCCACCAGCATATGTGGCTTCCTCATCAAGAAGAATTTATGAAAGTTGCTGTCACCTTCTGTCCCAGCTCAGCGGTCCCTGATTTCTCTGCTTCCATTTGGCTGAACATTCATCATGTCTCAAGGTTGGAATCTGTTTCACACATTAGGCACTGACCCTGCATCATCTTGCCTCACACATTAGGCACTGACCCTGCATCATCCAGCCTCACACATTAGGCGCTGACCCTGCATCATCTTGCCTCACACATTAGGCGCTGACCCTACATCATCTTGCCTCACACATTAGGTGCTGACCCTGCATTGTCTTGTCTCATCCTACAGGTCCGTCCCCAGCCTAGTCTACTTCTCCTTTTGCAATTCCATTCTCCGTGCCATTCTGCACTATGACTTTAAAATAAAACTACATTAGTTTCTTTGGCTTGTTTCTAGAGTTCTCCTTCCCATAATTAGTTGTTCTGTTGTTGGTGTCTTATTTTGTTTTGTAAACTTGACACAAGCTAGTATCAGTTATCTGGGAAGAAAAACACATGAATTGAGAAAACGCCTCTATCAGATTGGCCTGTAGGCAAGACTGTAGGGCTTTTTCTTAATTAATGATTGATGTGGATGGTCCCAGTCCAATGTAAGCAGAGCTACCCCTGGGCAATTGGTCCTAGCTTATATAATAAAACAGACTGAGCAAGCCATGGAGAGCAAGTCAGTAAGCAGCATTCCTCCACAGTCTCTAGCTTAGTTCTTGCCTTGAGTTCCTGCTTGGACTTCCCTCAGAGATGGATTGTGACCTGAGAGTTCTACATTGAAATAGACCCTTTCATTCTCCAAGTTGCTTTTGATCATGGTGTTTATCATAGCAACAGAAAGCAAACTAAAAGGCCTCTCAAGCACGTTGTCCCATGACACTGACATTGCAGAACTAAGTGCAAACACTCTCAGAACAGGGCAAGTACAGAAAATCTCTCTGATTTGGTGCCATCAATTACCATTAAAGCAGCTGACATTTTGCTTAGCACTCGCCCCGTGCAGTGTTGTGCCAAGTGTTCTGCTTGCTGTGATCCATTGCTCTCCCCCACAATGTCAGAAAAGTATTGCCTATATTATCCCCATTGTGAAGAAAAGAAAAAAGGCTCCAGGAATTGAAACTGCTCTTTTAACATTCAAAGGTTCAGAAGTTGGTGGCCCGGCCTCCTCCTGTACTGCCCCATGGCCTGGGCATTGCTTTGCTTTCCAGCTCTGTCTGCCTCTGCCCTTTGGGCTGTTACATTGAGAGCTTCATGGGAAGAGGCTGTGGCCATCAATCATATCTGTCCAAGAGATGAATTCATCGTAGGGTTGAGAGGTAAGAAAGGCACAGTCCGAGGCTAAGTAAAACACAAAACACGAAAGACACAACCTAAAAACACTATTGTCAGCCAGGTGCAGTGATGCACACCTGTAATCCCAGCACTCAGGGAGGCAGAGGCAGACAGAACCCTGTGAGTGGAGGCCATCCTGGTCTACAAAGCGAGTCCAGGACAGATAAAGCTACATAGAGAAAGTCTGTCTTGAAACAAAACAAAACAAAAACCACTAATGTCACTTCACACATGAAAGAACTTGAAGTGGGGCTGGGGCATGGCTCAGTGGTTCAAGCACTTGCACTCAAGCGTAAAGACTGGGGCTGGGATCCTCAGACCCCAGTGAATGTCAGGTGGATGTGGCAGCCCATCTGTAATTCAGCCTCAGAGGCCAGAGGCAGAAGGTCCCTAGACCAAACTGACTGATGAGACTAGCCATACCAGTGGGCTGTAGGTTTGAGAGACCCTGCCCCCAGTTAACAGGTAAAGTGAAATCAAGGATGGTGCTGACCTCAGCCCCGGGCCTTCACATGTTACCTCCCCTATATGTGTGCTTATGTGTTCACACATATTCCCACCTGCACATCACATGCACACAAATGGAAAAAGAAACAAGAGGCAAAGAAAGTGACCTTCTCCGCTGCAGGGGCTCCCAGAGAACTCAGCCTTGTCCTTAGAGAAGGGTCTCTGACTATAGCGCCCAAGGATTCGAGGCAGGGGGAGGATGGGCTGGCTGGTCATGGGGCAAGCAGCAGGACATCTGACAATTTGGGCAGTTGATTTTGCTCCTTGATCCCTTTTGAGTTTTAAAGCAGTTCTTTCACAATGGAGGGCTCTCTATGGAATCGAGGCTGGCTCCATTCTCTGGGGCCTCACTTAAAGTGTTGTAGGTCTTGACTCTTAGAGCCCGTTATTCACTTTTCATTGCTTTACTTCTGGCCAGGCTTTTATGATCCAACTGCCGTCAACCACATCATCCTCTCCTTTCCACAAGGTGCGTTAGGATTCATGAGGCTGCCTCTTCCAGAGGTGGGAAACATCTGGAATCAGACTGATGGTAGAGGAGGGCTGAGTTTACAGAGCCCAGAACAGGAGGACAGTAACTGCTTCCTTGTGGTAACTTTCAAGGAATTTTCATAGGACCAAAATGATGTTCTCTTAACCTCTGCTTACTTATAAAACCCAAGGACGTGAAGCAAAGAAGGAAAATCAAATCGTCCCGCATGATAATATTGATTAGTTCTACGTTATCCTAAGCTGATGAACCAATGCATATTAAGAAATTTAAATCATGTCAGAATATTCCAGATTAAAAAAAAAAAGCAGGTCAAAGGCAGAGCTACAAAAGAACACTATTTCCTTTTGATTTTGTTTTGTCTGTTTTGGCTTGTGGTGTAGATCTTAAATAGTAATTGTCTGTATCAGCTACATTATTTGTAATATTTATAAAGGACATTAAGGCAGACAAAGGAACTTATAGGAGTGTGGGTAGAATTAAAAGCTAAAAGTGTGCACTAGAAAGGAGGCTACCAGACAGAAAAAATTAAGTGAATATCAGGCTTTATGTAAATGTCTCAGCAAACAAAGGGAAAAGAAATTTTATTACAATGTTCTGAATTTGTAAAACTTAAAGAATTTGTTTTTATTGATATATCAAAACATAAAAGTTGTTATACATATTAACAAGGTACCATTTAATGTTTGATTCGTGAATATATTGTATAATGTTGGAATCAGGTTAAACATATTTCTCTTGGGGGTGATGAAATGGTTTAGTGGGTAACACTGCTTACTGCACAAGTGTGAGGATCTGAGTTCGAATCCCCAGCATCCACAAAACAAGGTGGTTATGTACACACATGCGCGCGCATACACACACACACACACACACACATACACACGCCCCTATGACCCCAGAACTGTGATGGAGACAGGCACATTGCTGTGGTTTACTAGCTGCCAGCCTTACTCCATGTTCAATGAGAGACCCTATATCAAGGGAATAATGCTTTCCTCTGCTTCCACATGGGCATGGGTGCGTACACCGCCACATGTGTGTGCATGCACATATATGCACTCACACATTTATCAGTTCTTTATGCTTAAGACTCTCATAATCTTTTCCTCCGGCCGACTGAATGCACAGGTCCTCATTGTTCTGCAGTCTAATCCCATCTCACCCTCCTGCCCTCGTTAGCAAGTCAGCACCAGCCCCCTTGGGAGTCCAGATGCCTATAACACCAACCTACCTTCAGTTTCTGTGAGGTGAACATTTTCATACTCAGTGTTCCTTTCTTTGGTTTATTCCATTTAACATCATGATCTCCAGCCCCAACCACATTCCTGTAAGTGAGAGATTTCACTCTTCTCCTGGCTAAGCAGTGTCCCACTGTAAACAGTGTGCCATGCCTTCTTTATCCTCTCCTTGGTTGATGGGCGCTGCAGTTCTTTCAGTTTCTTAGCTCCTGTAAATGGTGTTGCATAGACCCAAAGGTGCAGACATCTATCTCGTCAGCATGCTGATCTCTCTCCCTTGGAATCTGTTGCAGATTGCTGGGTCATGCTACTTCTATTTTTAATTTTTCTGAGGAATCTCCATACTGTTTTCCACGGTGGCTATCCTAGTTTGCATTCCTCCAGATGATGTGCAGTGGTTGTCTTTTCTCACAGTCTCCCACTGCTTGTCTTTACCATTTATTTGCTTTGTTTTGCCTTGCTGTTGACATTAGCCATTTTTACTGGATTTGTGATATCTGTTGTGACTTTGACTTATATTTCCATAATCATATAGATGGTGAATATATTTTTATGCATACCTTGGTAAGTTGGGCACCTCATAAGAAATATCTATTTCTCTTATAAAAGATCCTGACAAATTACACTGTTAGATGTATTGCCATCCATTTTTAACTGGGTTATTTGGCTTTGGTTCTGTTTGCTATTGAGTTTTTAGAGTTCTTTACATATGCTGGATATTAATCTCCAAACTTTGCGTATATTTTCTCCCATTTTGAAGGTTATCTCTTCACTGTTCTCTCTGCTGAGTAGGAGTTTTAACCTATTTTCATTCAGTTTTCTTCCACTGGCTTCATAGTGAACATACTTTGAGTTAGTTTTTGTAACTAGTGAGGTTGAGGACTAGATTGCTCCATATAAGCAGACTCAGTTGTATAAGCACATTTATGTACAAGCATATATTTTCTGCAGGTTTCATTCTTGGTACCTATTATAGCCACTCTTGGTTGTCGACTTGACTACATCTGGAATTAACTAAAACCCAAAACTGGGGCAGGCCTGTGAGGGATTTTTCCTTAAATTGAAGTGGGAAGATCTATTCTTTTTGTTGTTTTGTTTTGTTTTTCTAGACAGGGTTTCTCTGTGCAGCCTTGGCTATCCTGGACTCACTCTGTAGACCAGGCTGGCCTTGAACTCACAGAGATCAGCCTGCCTCTGCCTCCCTGAGTTCTGGGATTACAGGACAGTGTCACCATGCCCAGTGGGAAGAACTACTTCTAATATGGATCTTTGAGGCAGGAGGACACACCTTTAATCCAGATCTCTTGAGCTGGCCAACCTCTAATTTAGGCCTCACCTTCTGCTGGAAGCCTATATAAAGGGCATGGATGAAGGAAGAGAGCAAGCTCTTTGCCTGCTTGCTCTCACCTCACTAGCAAGTGCACTCCTTCACTCCACTTCTTTAGATCTTTTGCATATAGTGCAGAACAGCTGAGACATCCAACCTCGGAGACCAAACAACTACTGGATTCTTGGACCTTCCGTTCATAGACAGACATTGTTGGATCAGCTGGGCCACAGCCTATAAGTCATTCTAATAAACTATATACTTATATGTTCTGTAACTCCAGAGAATGCTACCCTCTCAAAAGCAATTCAGCTTACAATTTCACGTTGCAGTCTAGCAGTGGAATTTGCAACAGTAAGTAATTTCAAATCCATAGTCAAGAGCAGAGGTGAAAGAATGTATGCCTACCCTTCCTTCAGCTCACTTCTCCACTCTTATTCAGTCTAGGACCCACGCATAGGGAGTGAAGCCACCCACAGTGGATTTAGTCTTCACACAGCACTCCATCTAGTCAACACAGACCTGAGGCTGGAGCAACACTAGTTAAACAGCCCCCTGACCTTCTGGGTTGATGCTACTCTGGATGGCCTCATTGCTGCAAAGACCTGCACAGACATAGTGCAGAAACCCACACAAATCTGTCCTAATGAACATCAGCCTCCACTTCATCTCAGAGCTCTACAAAAGCCCATGCATGAACACTGGTCTGGTGCTGGCTATGCTGCCAAAGGTTAGGGACTGGATGATAGAAACAATTTCTTGGCCCTCAAGTCTGATGTTGAGCCGGGTCACACCTGAATCTCAACTTCATAAAGGATACTCCAAGGTTGGAGCTAGTTACAGCCAAAATACTTGTCAATCTTACCAGTGCAGTGGTCTCTACCAAATGGCAGAGCTGGTCTTGAGTCTCCATCTGTGCCACTGGGTAGCATCCTGCACTCCCACCCCATATGCCCTAACTCCATCCCCCTCTTCCCCTGTTGCCTATAGTTGGAAGAGGAGTGACTGAGTTTGCTCATCAATTCTAGGGGTTTGGTCCATAGATAATGATCTATCAGCATGGGGTCATGGAGCTTCACACTATACTGGGTTTTGTAGGTGATCTGGTAGTGGGTTTTAAGTCTAAAGACTGGACTATGTTTTGCTCTCTGTAGTGAAAACTGCTAAGAGTAAGGGGGGAGGGCAACAGACAAACTTCCTGTCTTCTTCAGTTAATTTTGTAGGTCTGTTACACTAAAATCAAGCACTACAATCTCTCACCTGATTTCCTTCACACATATGGAAGTAGTTCGGTCTTAGAACAGCTATTCACCTTGGTATGTCTGTGGAGAGAGATCTGGGGAGCGCCTTTTGGCTGCCATCTTGCTTTGCTGTTCTCCACAAGTTGTGAATTTGATGACATCATCTCCCATGGAAAGAAATTTCTTTCTGCTTTGTTTTTTAATAAAAATTTACTTATTGCTCTAGCTTCCCAACCCCATACATAATCCAAACAACTTTAGAGCTGTTAAATGTTCTCTCCCTTACTTCTTAATAAACACACACAAATATCCACCGGAGATGATGCCCAGTCTCCTGCAAAGCTTACTATATGGGCACTTTCTGATTTTGATTAACACAGTGCATCTAAGACCTGCATTTCTAAGGGACTCTTCCCTCAACCATAACCAATGTGAGCAACTATTGATGTCCCAAGGAGATGAGGCAAGTATAGTGTAAGGCAACAGCCTTGAAAAACATAGGGATGAATAGCATCTAGCCAGAAGACAAGTCCTAACACAGACCTGGAATCCCAAACTATGCCTATTTAGCAATCTGAGAATCAACTCTCCCTGAGTCCAGAAAGCTCAGTGGCATGCCTCGAGAGGAGACAAAGCCACTGTTGAGCTTTTTCACACATTATCAAGCTTTCATGAATGACATGCTTGTGGTCTTTCCTTAGCTGTTTTTTAATAGGCTTAAATCCCCCAAGGCTTCTGATATGTGATTATGTAAACATATTTTTCAAAGTGTACATTTTCTCAAGTTTAAATAAATAGCACATATCCAGTCTGTAATCGACTTTTATCACTTCTCATTCTTCTTCATTTAAAAACCATGGCTCCTGCTCAAACAAAGCCTTTTAGAAAGAGGAAAAATATCTGTGAGTTTTAGCATGTTACAGTGATTATTCTCTCCCTCAAGGTCCCATTTTTAATGCTTTATTCCCCTCCCCCAGAATTGTGTAAAGGGAAAAAAAGCAATATTATTCTTTGAACCTAAGTTTTAACAGTATAAGCAGGAGGGCCAATTGAAGTACAACATAACTGCTAAGGAGGACTAAGTTTACAACAACCTTGTGAATGTCTACAGAAAAACCACAAAACAAAATAGACCTAGACCACAGAGACATCTGTACACACTTGTGTGACCCGAAAGTCCTATCTCTCCGAGGCCTCACCATGAATCAGTGGGTGGAGACAGAAACCTTCCTGGTCCTCAGTTCTCACGTGTCCACACTCTTTATGTTTCACACTATTGTGTAACTGGCAAACTTTTTCAGATAGTAAAATAAGACTCACAGGCCACCAGCAGTGACACACAAGCAGGCTGAATTAGTTTCTGCCACATTAGCAAATGACAGTAATCCTACCCAACTGTACCTGCGTGCACACCTTTTGTGCCACACAATTTATCTCCAAACTAATGGGGTTTATGCAGGTGATCACAAGTTGTGAGGGTTACTTCGCAGTTCAATTAGCTAAATTATTTCTCACCACTTCGAATTATAGTCTAAGGTTCCACAAGGTATTGATTTTCACAAACTTAAAAGTGAGCCATTCATTTCAGACATCAGACCTCCAGTTAAAAAATAAGCTAAAACAAGCTCAAGACTCAGTCAGGCAATCAGCTGGCACCCCTTACCTGTACTCACCGGTGAGTTTTAATAAGGTCCCCTGCTGGACAAAACACTTTGGAGCTTCTCAACACACTTCTTTCCCAGGAAAAGGAGATCTTGGGCAGGAGTTTGAGAAGTGTTGGGGTTACAAGGCTCATTCACTCATAAAGCACATCTATAAATCCAGAATAAACTTAACTTCCCTAAATATATTAAGCTGAGCCTCTTCCACCCAAATTAGGAGCTTGCGTGTCATTCAACATGGCCTCCCATTAACAAGGTTTAGAAAGCACAGATTTGGAGAACCATGCTGGTGCTCCCTTCTTCTGGCTTCCAGAACCAAACGGGATTACCTGCTCTAAAGGAAAGTGCTGCCTCTGTGGAGAGAGTTGGCTCTACAGCAACGCTGAGGAGAGTGCGACTGGGCAGCTCTGAAGATGTCACTGGTTTTATGTAAAGTAAAGCTACTTTTGGGCACTTAACCCAATTGCTAATTTTGAATGTGGACTCTGCAGTCACTGCTATGTTCCACCCCAGCACACAGAGCAAAAAAGTTTTGTGGACTGCTATGTTCTTTGGGGAAAGGGGGACTTTAATTGAGAAAATGCCTCCATCAGATATGGACAAGTCTGTAGGGCATTTTTTTGTTGTTGTTATTGATTGATTTTGATTTGGAAGTGTCCAGCCCACTGTGGGTAGTGCTGGATAAATGGTCCTGGGTTGTATAAAAATGCCAAGCAAGCCTGGGGTGGTGGCGCATGCCTGTAATCCCAGCACTCAGGGAGGCAGAGGCAGACAGATCTCTGTGAGTGTGAGGCCAGCCTGGTCTACAAAGTGAGTCCAGGACAGCTAAGGCTACACAGAAAAACCCTGTCTCGAAATCCCCATGCCCACAAAAATAAAAGATGTAAGCTGTAATATTTAAACCATTTCCTCCCCCAGTTGCTTTTGGTTATATTCTTTATCATAACGAGAGAAAGCAAGCCAGATCAAGCTATTAATATGATTTCTGTAAATGTTTGATTATTGTCCAACATCCAAGCTTGCTAAGTCTTCATTTGACTAATAATATAGCTAAAGTTAATTACTTAACACACTCGCACTAGTGAACCCAGTTCTGGGCTGTGGCACTTTGAATGAGATAGTCCCATGAGTCTCTGGCATTGACGTCTTGGTCCCCAGCTGGGGGCTATTTGGGAAAGAATTAGGAGGGTATGGCCTTGTTAGAGAAGCGTGTTGGTGCCTGCCTTGGCTTAAGGTTTCAAAACCTACAGTATTCCCAGTGTGCGTGCACTCTTCCTACGATTTGTGGATGAGATTGTGAACTCTTGGCTGCTGCTCCAGCGTGATGCCTGCCTGCTTTACTGATCCCCACCATGACGCTGATGGACTCCCATCCCTGTGGAATGAGACGCCCCACATGACCCCTTCCTGCTGTAAGTTGCCTCAGTGTTTTATCCCAGCAATAGAAAAGTAACTCATACACAAGCTCTCCACAGCAAAAGTATAATTCATTACACTTAACCTTAGGCGTCTGATTGTCCTCAAGGGACATTCTCAGAGTCCAGCCGACACCTAATAGGGCTACTTTAGTGGCAAAAGCCTTCAGCTCCTTGCATCCAGAAAGCAGCAGAGGAGAGCTCCGTCATCAACATGATTCAGTGAGGACCTAGCGTAACAAAGCCTTCGCTCCAAAGTGCTAAGTTTGCCAGAGCATATGGGATTATAAAAGCAAATGTGTACTGTGCATAATATTATGTCACATTACCGGGCACATTTTTTAAAAAGGCAACACCCACAGGTCTGAACAACTTCAGTTTTATGCAAATTCTGCAAGCACTGAGACGTGCTTACATGTCACTTTCTTGTTGCATCAGCACAGCGTCCTGGGAGGAGCCTGTCTCACTTGGCTTTGCTGTTTTTAGCATTGTACCTTTGCAAACACTGCCTGCTTGCCTAGAGGGTTTGTGGCTCTCCACAAGAGTCCTCAGTTCACATCCTTCTTTTGTGACTGGTAGAGAGGAGCTTCTGTGAGTACAGTGATGTAACCCGATCCTCCTTGGGAATTCAATACTCGGTACCCTTGATGCCCAGCCCCGCACGCTTTTTATAATCATAGCCATCATCTTTTTATTATGTCTTGGACTTGAGGAGGCCTGAAAGCAGATGTAACTCATGATGACCTGACTTCAATGGGAGAATGAACCAGGTGGCTAATTGTCTCTAAAACAAATACACTGATAATTAGCAGGAGAGCACAATGCAACAGAAGCCTAACCACCAACCTTTATTTAAGTTAAGCAAATGGTGAGCAAGCGATGCAGCTGCATCACACTTTGACAAGTTAATAAGGGAGCCATATTTCATCTCAGCTGCCTGCCCAGCCAAAGCATGCCCTCAGGGCTGGCATCAGCGACACTGAAAACCAGCCATGCTCACAGTGAAAACCTCTGGTCCGAGGGGCATCACAGATCCAGCGTTTAGGGACTGCTGGGGTCAAGGCCAAGACCATAGAAAGTTGATGGCATCTTACCCATAGACACTGGAAGCGCTGGTAATTGCAGCTGAGATGCTAATTTAGTGACATCAGTGCAAACTTCGTTTTTCTAGAGTTTAGTATTATTCAGACTGGATTGATTGATGATGTCTAGTTAGGAGCTCAGAAAACACTCTCCCGGAAAAGCTCAGACTAAATATTTAAGCTTTGAAGTCTTTATGGGCTCTGTCACCGGTACCTACTCTGCCATTTTAGTGCAAAAGACAAGATATACATAAATGGTTGTATTCCAATAAAACCTTGATTTATGGACATTGAAATTAAACTCCGTGTAGTTTTCACCTATCAAAAATACTGTTCATCTTTTGGTATCTTTTCAAGCATTTATAAGTATATGAACAGTTTTTTACTTGTTGGATTTGACCTGCCTCAGGTCTGAGGCCAATTACTTATACATGACTTTCTCTCTTGTTTCCTGCTAATCTATTCCTTAGCTAAACACCAGAATTCACTTCACCAAGGAGCTAGAACTACAGTGACAGGAGAAATACTTCCCAATTACTTGACTTGGTAACCGCAGAATGACAATCGGCTGTACAAATTACAGGTCCAAAAAGGCCAAGACTTTCAAGGGAGTTTGAACTCAGAATTCCAGCAGATCAGTGTGGCCTTAGACTTGAAAGTGCTTTTCTTGAGTGACTTGTCAGTAAATATTGTATTATACACATTCCTTCTAACATTATTTAGAATAGCCAAGTTATGGGATTAGCCTAGGTGGCCACCAACAGGAGAGTAGAGAGAGAAAACGAGGTATAGTTACACAGGGTAATCTTTCAGAGTTATGAAGAAGAATGGATCATGTGTCTGCAGGAAAGTGCACAGAACTCGAGATCATTATATTAAGCAAGTTAAGCCAGACTCAGAAAGACAAATATTGCATGTTTCTTTCATAAGCATAATTTATAATTTTAAATACACAGACATCACACACCACACACCACAAACACAGAGATGACATGAAAGAAGAGTGGAGGGGTATTTGGGAAGAGAAAGAGTATCATTGGGGAGGGGGAGAAAGAACAGGAAGCATCAGGGAAGATGTAATTAAAGTATACAATAAAAAAGTATGAGGATAAAAGTCATTATTTTTGTATAATGAATAGACACTAATTTTAAAAGGGTGGTTGTTGCAGCATTACTTACAGTCTCCAAAATATGGATGTGTCAAATAATGCTAATGTCAAAGTGACATTGTCAGTGTTCAAAAGTCGATGGGCATATTTTATTTTATTAGTATTTTATAATATTTTTATTTTTACCCATAAATTTTTACTATTATACATATATAAAATAAACTACATACAGCAAGGAGAACCAAGAAACAATCACAAATTATATTAGTGTTACATTCATAGTGTTTTGGCTATTTATATTTAGCAACCTTGAAGAAAACATCTTTCCAATCTTGGTGAGTCTAAATTCTGAATGTAAATTGATATCTATCATATCTCATCTCTATCAACTTAAAACATTGATCTAGACCTAAAAACATCTTAACCCCTGAACAATTAAACTTAAACGTCTAACTAAACTATTTGGTCTTCAACCCCATCAGAGACTTGAGAAGGTATAAAGTTAATTACCTGATTAAACAGGAAATGCAGGTTAGAAGCTTCCAAAGTGAAAAAAAAAAAAATGGCAGAGACAATTTGCTGCCTGAACAGTCACCCAATACTCTCTGTAACGCTGGAGCATCCTCTTCAGCCTTCTGGTCCAGTATAGCTGACCGACATATTGGTGAGGCAGGAACTATTGAAGACTTGCTTACCCTGTCTTGGCAGAGTTTGGCTGTTGACTCTGGATGGCCATATTTTATAAATTATTATGTAGACAGTAAGGTTATGATGTATAAGACTATATATTATCATGGAAGGACAACATATGAGTGGAAAGGCAATAATAGAACAATAAGAACAATATGACTCATTTCTAAAGAATTTCAGGAAATATCTAGGGTTGCCTAGGTATTACTGTTCATTTCAGAAAGGTAGGTTTATAGGTATGTCTTTGTTTCTTCCTTTGTACTACATTTTAGAATTCATACACTCAACACATACGAAGCAATTAGTATATCCTGGGAAATTTTTTTAGTGGAAATGTTGTATTTTGTCATCTTTTATAAGGAAGACCCCTCCCCCCAAGAAGATGAGAGCCAGAAAGAATGAGCCAAGGGAGCTAGGAATGAGACCTCATCTAAAGCCACATGGGTAGCAATTGATATCAATATTCCACAGAACTCTATCTTTATAACACTTCTCAAAACTAGCCTTCATCATCCTTCCCCAGTGCTACCAAGGGGCCAAAGGATAAAACCTTTGAAGATCCAGGCCTGTAAGGCCACTTCTTGAAAAAGAAGACAAAAAAAAAAAAAAAAAAAAAAAAAATCAGAGATATGTGGAGAGACTTTATTTAATATGAGAATTAAAAAAAAAAGTTTCCCCCCACTCTTAAGTCTCATAGAGCTTAGACTGCACTGTAGTGTTTGAGCCAATGTGGAGATCTTCCATCAAGCAGAGAGTATTTTGTATTTTGAAGTATTTATAACAAAGTATCAGGATGGGGTTGATGAAGAAGCAGAAAGCCAACATTGCTATTTCTGAGGCAGGCGATGCGTTCAGAGGCTGAGCAGTCCTTAAGCACACTGGCCACATCCTGCTACTTTTGAGCTTATAGATCCACAGTGAGGTTCAAACAAACATATTAAATAAGACGGACTAAAACAGGATTTTTGGAAAAACACACCTACTACTTCATACATTTCAGCTAAGAGATCTATATAATTACAATGGATGAGTGATTAGAATAGAGTTTACCACATAGCAAGTAAGTGTGTTGTCACTGGTGAGTCTTCGAATGGGTTCCAGTTTGATGTGGGTCTGATCACACCAGCACCTCACCACCCCAGAAGCGCTTTTGCGAAGGAAGCTATGGTGGGTTAACGATGGGGAGGAATTGGAGCATGAGAGAACCTAGGGGCTGACTCCACACTGGTGTCTTTCACTCCCTTTCCCATGTGTATTTAGTCTGTTTCATTTCCTGCCTCTAGCTTTTTCCAGTGATGCTGGGTAATTCTCTCCCAACTGCCTAAAATAATAGTTCTATTGTGTAGTTGGCTGACGACCCAACATACAATCAAAACCATGCTGGCCAGATATGGGCAACTGCTTCTCAGCCTTCGCTGGTCCATCTGTCACTCTCCATACATTAGTTGGGAAACTATTTGGTGATCAGAGAATGTCTAGCAAGCTTGAGCACATGTATGCTTCATACACACACACACACACAAACACACACACACACAAACACACACACACACACCCTGTATGGAATTATGTGGGGTGTATATTTATCTAGAACATAAGCCAATATTTTTCAACAACAATTTTACCTCTGTTTATAACACCATTGAAGTTGATTTAATTTCAAAATAAACTATTCCTTCCCCAGAGGAGAAACCCCCTGAAATGTCAGCATTACTCCCATTTTTCAAAAGACCCTTATCTTTACCCAGAGAGGCCCAAGCTGGGGCTCACATTCACACAAGCCTCTATAAATACACAAAGGAACAAGATTTGGAACAAAAGGAAAACCTAAGGACAGTTGTTTTAGTCTTTAATATAATGCTTAATTTTTCACATTAATATGTGAAAATTCCCCAGAGGCTAGTTACAGGCTTGCATTGCTATTTTTATTTTATCAATAATAATTATGGTTTTTTTTTTATTGGATGCTTCTTTTCCAGGGAACCCGAAGTGTATGCAAATCCTTTATTTTTTCCCTTATGCTATCTTTGAGGCATAGCCAAGAGGCAGATCATTTTATCACAATCAAAAAGATAGAAATTAGTAGCAATGCCAAGCACAGAGAAGGGAAACTGGCCCTGGATTTGGTGCAAGATTTTACTATTGCCCTCCCCCAAACAATTGTCTCTCCAACCATTGCCTTTGGGCAGAACCAGTGATCTTTTGAACGGTAAGTTACATTATGACTTCCCACTACTTGGACTGCAGCTTTTGGAGGCTTGGTTGACCCTGCTTCTCTTATGCCATTTTCTTCACTGAGTACTCAGTGCTGGTACCAGCTGCCTAGAGTCGGGTACCCTAAACCACTCCGATATGGGGGGGCATGGGCTAAGACATGATCCCAAGGAAACCAGCAGGAATGTGAGCAGGTGTGCTGAAGAAGTAAGGGACCAAGCCAAGGAAGGGGAAACCAAGTCAAGCAATGTCACCATCTGCCCAATTCCAAAGGTGGAAGACAGGGATCATTGGTTAGGGCTGGTATGTACATCCTCATGACTTCCGGCTATAAGTGAAGTCTGCCATTTTGAAGGCAGACTTTGAACCAAGTGATGCTGAGAGGGAGCAAGTAACACACAGGTGTGAGGATGGAACCAGCAGTGATGGTGCATGCCACCACGGGTCCTCTGTTCCTATAACATTCCATTGGGGGCGGGGGCGGGGGGGGCGGAGTCCTGAGGCTTTGGCTAAGCTCCTCTCTTCTGGAAGTTTCTTCTCAGTCTTCTGCCTCAAAGCAGTCTCCTCCGTTTCCTACTTCTCCTATAAATGAAGTATCTATAAAAGCGTTCCCTTTCCACCCGCGTTTCCCGTCACTGATAAAGCCGTAGTTCTCAGTCATTGTTTACTTGTTTCTTTGTCTACTCAGAAGTAGAATTTCAGGGGTTTTGCTCTTCTGCACCCTGAATTTACACTCAAGCTTCTAATACCCAGGATGCATGTGTTCAGCCAGGTCCTCTTAAAGAGGTGGAGAGTTAAAAACACAACCTTTCTTTTTAAAAAAAAAAAAATTTTTTTTTTCAGGTACTCCACTGTGGACAGCAATTAAAGTTACCAAACCTGTACTTACATACTAAGGGATGGGCCACACACCTGGAATCCTAGCACTCAGGTGGCAGATTCAGAAAGGTTACAAGTTCAATGTCAGCTGGGGCTACATAACAAGAACATTCTCAACAAACAAACAAACAAACAAAAGTTAGAATAATAAAAAAGGTCCCCTTGTGATGAAAACTCTGAAATCCATAGAAATATATTTATAAACAAAGAGCTAAGATGATTCCAGTACCATCAAAACAAGAAGTTAAGTGGGAGAGTTTCTCTAGGCACTAGAGAAATGGCACAGTTGGTAAAGTGCTGGCCTGGAAAGCTCATGAACCTAAGTGTACTTTCCAGAATCCATCTAAAAAAGTCTGGCATGGTGGCACACTTCTGTAGAAACAAGTAGCTCCCTGGAGCTAGCCAGCATGCAATCTAGCCGAGTTGGGGAGCTCCAAGCCAATGAGAGTCACTTTCTAAAGCAAAGGTGGCTAGTTCCTGAGTTTTACACACACACACACACACACACACACACACACACACACACACCCATATGAACATACATCCCCCTACCATTCCACACACATACAAATATAGAAGTTTGTCTACACAGAGTGGAAAAGTCAACAAATGGTAAAAATGAGAAAACTAAAAAAGGATCTGGGGAGGGATGTTGCTATTTTAATAAACCAGATTGTTTCTAAATTGGGTATGGGAACTTCTTTCACACATAATGTTTATTTTTACATTACACCCCCTTAAAAGTAAGGTGTTTGGCACGTGAGCTAAGCTTCTTTGAGCTTCCTGTGGTAGATGGCGACAGAGATCCAACTCTTCCTCCCATAGCCAATAGGAGTTTGCAGTACCCCATGACCACCACAAGAGCCATTGCCTGTCCCCCAGTCTTGAATCTGGGTTGTGTTGCCAGTGGAATGACAGCAGAATAGCGATACCCCAGCTTAGACCCAGAGAGTTAAGAGTCCTTCAGTGTTTCCACTCTGTGTTTGACGGAACACTGCCACCACCACTGCCCGGCAAGCCTGTCGGAGCAGACTTGCTAGAAGGAGAAACAGGATGTGAGGAGCCAAGCTGATTTATCCCACTCCTCAGAGACTAGCCATCTCAAGGAAACCCTCCTGTTGACCACGGGCACCTGTGAATCCAGTGTTCAACCCAGACAGGCAAATCACCCAGAAGATGCACAGACTTGCAGCGAGTACTCCATGGTTCTTATTTCATGGTAAAATTTTATCCAACAGGACCTTCTTTATGTTCGAGAGCAGTGTTGGACCTACGTCTCAGAACCACTTGGTGGGTCTCTGCTTTCTGCTTACTGTCTTTGCTACGGTTGCTTCCAAGTCAACTGGAGAACAGAGGCTATCTCGGGTGTGTCTAGGAGAGGTGTCACATAAAACACCTCCTCAGGCAAGGGCCAATACAACAGCACCTCAAACAGCTGATATCCTACTGCAGCTTAAAGAGTAAGGTTTAATTTACTTTGGAAACAAAAAACAAAAAAACAAAACAAAGAAAAAAAAAAGCTAAAATAAAATTTAAAAAGAATTATACCAATCAACCATGCTCACTAAGACTTGCCGACTTTCCTTTTGACTTATGAATAATTAGCCATGATTAAATAGTAAGAATAGGATTAAGTGAGCCATTGTCAGCTCCCTTGTCTTTTAAGCTACAGTTGTACATAGGATTTTGTTCCCATTGTCCCGTTTAGTAGATCAGCTGCTCTTTCATTGTCCTGTGCAAAGATAAAAATCTAGGCACCTGCCCAACCCAAAAGAGGGAGAGGGAGAAATGGGAAGCGGGGAGGGAAGCTTTGTTCAGTAACACTGCTCACTGGCCTACGTGAAGAAGAATAGCAAATAAACAACCTGCCACAAATTGAGGTGTGTGTGCAGAGGTATAGACCTTTAACGCACATTTCAGTTGCCACGGCTACCATTTTGCAAAATGAAGTGATAAAATTATCAAATGAAATTTTTGGCTGCGTTTTTCACGGGGCGGGGGGGGGGGCGGTGACTGCTGTGCGTTCTTTTACAGAT
This sequence comes from Acomys russatus, assembly GCF_903995435.1. Lineage (NCBI taxonomy): Eukaryota > Metazoa > Chordata > Mammalia > Rodentia > Muridae > Acomys > Acomys russatus. Next base: position 33,209,614 of record NC_067147.1, on the reverse strand, counting down.
TGATAGCCTTTCCCTCCAAATTTGGGTGTGAGATTTTCAGTTGTAATTGTGCATTGTTTTAAAGAACTGCTCACTCTCGGGTGTATTTTTTACTATGTCAAAGATGGGATTTCTAAAACATCCTTTCTTTTTGGTTTTCCTTTGTCTTCTCCTTCTAAATGTATAAGCCTGATTGTGTATAGTCTACTGATTTATAAATGAGTAGAAAATTCTGTTGCTGCCACATGAGAAGTTTTGGGAATCAGAGTCTATAGCCTTAGGGTAGACATAATCTATCATTTTATTAGCCAAATTTTGGGGCTATAATTTACATTTTTAAGTTGTATCTAAAGCAGAAGACAGTAGACTAAGTTCCTTCGGTGATGGTCTCACCATCACCTGAGGGGCTTGTAACGATGCAGATTGCTGGACCCATCCCCAGAGTTGCCGATTCAGTGTTTCTGGGCTGGGGCCTAAGAATCTGCATCTTTAACAAAGCCCCAGGCTGAAGCTGATGCCAGTTTTAGGGATCACAATGAGACCGGCTGAGCCAGGGAGAGGTGGGGGATAGGGGCCAGACCCTTGAAGCATATAAATAATATGTGCAAACTTGTGTCAAAGTATAGAATTGAAAACATGGCATGTATTATGCAGGCTCCCAGCAAGATACAGTGGTACTGTTGGGCAGGATAACTTTGGAGAGTCTAGGACAATGACTACTAGGTAAGACCAGGCAGGGATGAGGGAAGCTGACATGGGAAAGAACAGTGAAGCAACCGGGGCTGACAACAAAGGAGCCAAACCAGCACTAAGCCTAACAGAGGGGATAAGAAGGAATGTGCTAGGAAAACCTGAGACAATTAGTGTCATAGGCTAAAGTCACCTGGCAAAACCCATAGCCCTCAACGGGTAGCCTAGATCTTCCCAACATACAACGGGGCAGGGGAGAGATCCTAAATCTTGCTCACCAACTGCACACCAGTGTCAACCAAAGCTCTTTTTTAAAACATGCAAGCCTTCGTCCCTAATCTAAGAAAGCACTATTCTAAGAGAGTCATACAGATAGTTATACGTAAGAAAGTGCTTTGGGACTCAGGAGATAGCACAGCTGGGCAGGCAGCGTTGACGTGGTTCCTTAGAAGTCAGGCTTCCGGGCCCAGAGCAGAAGAGAGGAACAGTGAGAGTAGACCCAGTAGACCCAGAAGAAGACATTGCAAAGCCTGCATTTGCACCATTTGCACTGGTAGAGGAAGGAGGGAACCAGGGTAGCACAAGCAACTTTGCAACAGTTCCAGGTATCACTGATTTAGCTGCGTGAAAGAGCACCAGTGTATAGCTCACAAAGTTCAGGGTATCAGGAGCTCTAGCATGCCTAGCTAGGCTCCAGGACTCCAAGGCTTACCAGAATGCAACCAATCTATCAGCCAGACTGTATTCTCATCCAGAGGCTGGCTTGGAACGTTCTGCCACCATGCTCACAGGGTGCTGGGAAAATTCAGGGTTTGTTGATTATGGATCCAAGACCTGCAACCAAAAGTTGCTTCTGCTTCATTGACAGGTGCCTTTCCACAGACAGGCCTTTGCATAAAGCAGGTTGCAGTTTCTCTAAGGGTCAGCAGGAGAGCAGGGGTGACAGGAGAAAGAGCCTCATGCATCCCAGACTCTGGGGTGTCGTCTCATCTTTGTCTTGGGTAGTTTAGAAACAAGTCGTAGGTCCCAACACACACAGGGCAGGGAATTGGACAAGGACATAAGTGAGTGACATAAGGTGGGGGTCATTTAAAGCTATCTGAGAATAACAACTTTACTAAGCATAGTTAGAAATTACAACTTTACGCAAAGCCAATCATATGAAACCATTTAAAAGAAGTATTAAATAGAGAAAAATAGGTGAGTGAGATTGTTATTTCTGTACCCCAAGGCTTATTCTAGGTCTCACACAGATGATGGATGGAAAACCCAAGGGGTCTACTTAAGGTCAGAGGGTTGCCAAATGGCTGGTCCAGGGCGCCAGCTCCTTAGGAACTGCCATGTTCTGCACTGCTCTAAGGCCTTCTGTCCCACAATGCTATATTTCTCAGCATACACAAGACTATTAACTGTCAAGTTTAATAGCATAACATCAGCACGCAGGATAGAGATGTAGCGGAAAGACTATTTTGGTTAGCAAATATTTGGACTTGGTCTAACATAAAATCTAAAACAAATTCTGAGTTTAATTCCCCCCCTCTTACAACGTTTATGCGTGTGGAATAACGGTTCCTTACAAAGCACCTCTCCTCAGATCATCTGGCATGCACTGCATCCTCTTGCAGGTAGTTGAACTTAGGGTTCCCTTGCCTGTCCCTCACCTGTGGGCCTGTCTGGAGCCACCAGGCCCAAATTCTGAATAAGAGGTACTTTCCATGCTGCGAGAGGACTGCAGTAGTTGTGAGCTTTCTTGGATTATATGCCTTGCTGCTATAACAGAATCAACAGTTATGTTTTCAATAAGTTTGAAATCCAGATGTTCTACCACTGTTAACTTGAAATCAGGTACAGTGAGAATATTTACACCACAGCGATTAGCAGGTGCTACATGTCAGAGGTCCCCCACCACCACCACACCCTCTGCCTACAAATTTGTTGCTAAACATTGGCCAGCTTACTCACACGTTGATACATTCAAGCCTCAACCCTAACCACTGCTCTAAGAAATAGAGACTCACATAAATATATACATATGATAAAGATCTTTGGGGTTGGAGAGAGGTTGCTGTTGGTGAAGCACATGCTGAGTTCCACCCCCAGCGCCCATGTTGAAAGAGGCAGGTATGGTGATATTTGCAGAAGAGCTTTATCTGAAAGGATTCCCCCATTCCCCATCCCCCACTCCACCCCCCACCCATACCACCCACACCACCCACACCACCCACACCCCCTGCCATCAGGAAGGCCTTGCTCACCTTCACTTCTCTCCATGACAGGAGAGACTTACCTGACTGGAGCTTTGGGAGATGCTTTTTTGGAACCAGCCCAGCAGAGGACAGCAGCATTCTAGGCTGTTCTCTGAGCCTAGAAGATGTCCTGCTGCCTCTGTCTTGGAGGAGGCTGGCAGTGGGCCGCTGTGCCAATGCCTGGGGCCAAACACTGATTTCACTGGTGGAAAAAAAAAAAAAAAACCTCCGTCAGCCACTGATGTGACCCACATTCTCCAATCAGCTTTATTACTAATCAAGGTAGATTGCTTTCCTCTCCTCTGACATCAACCAATTCATCCCAAATTTACAAAGATGGGAAAAGGTTGCGTTTATCAGCCTGCACTGAGCCCTAGCACTGCCCATCATGTGTTTGAGTTGTTGGTTTGGTTTGGTTTGGTTTCCTGGAATTGAAACTGCTGAAGAGAATAGCATGCCTTGCATTTCCACCTCTCCATCCACAACCCTCAGGGTGGACACTCACACCCATTGAGGGAGAGGAAGGTGGTCAAAGGAAGAGACAGAATGTGACCTCTCCTCTTCTCTTCCCTCTGCATGCAGCCAGAGATGGGTCCCTCTCTCGGGCAGATTTAGCCCATCACCCCCATCCTTATTCAATGGATAAATGTTATAGCATTTGGGGCTTAAATAATTTATAACCATCAATGGAAAGGAACACAAGGTGAAGGAGTTCCAACTGAAGAAAACCCTTAGAAATGACAGGCTAGGGAGAGGCACGGCTATCAGCTCTTAATTACATTCTGTTTTCTTTTGGCTGACTCTGGTTTTCCCTCTCCTCTCTCCTTGAGCCCATGTTTAAAGTGAAAATATTAAAGTGGGGGGGGCGGTGATCTCTTCCTCCTTGGTGGCACTTTTTCTTGCCCTGCTGGAGGCCTGACTGACTCACTCCTAGCTCCATCCTTTCTTCTCATCAATTGGCACCAATTAGACACCATCTAGGTAGAGAAATAATTTGCTTAACTGCGTAAGGAAATGGCCACGTCAAACCCTTTAAGAATTTGGGTTCTCAATTACCCAGCCTCACTTCTCCTGTGAAGTGATAATTAGAGTCTAGATGGTACGAGGATTACCAAGGGCATCTCTCCCAACAGCCGTTTAACACCTAATCAAGTGCTAAGGTCGTAAATTATGCATTTCTCAACAGCATTCAGACCCATTTGAAAACAATTTGAAACAGTTGAGGAGTTTCTAGATGCGATTCACAGGGCTGCAAAGGGTCTCAGTTTCACAAGGCTTCAAAGGGTCCTGCTTGTACGAATAACCCGCTTACAGAGGACTTGCCCGCTTAGCACATGCTAAATGGGAGGCTCTCGCAGCTCTTTAATTGGCTACAGGTCATTAATGATTTTAACCTGACAGTGGAGTACTCTCCACAACATGTAAAGGAAAGAGGAATGTTTCTCGGTGTTCATGTACTTCTCAGGAGCTAGGCAAAAGGGCACTAGCAAGAATTTAAAATGGGCGGAGGGGCACAGTGGTCACAAAGGAAAAACCTTACAACCTTGTGTTTCTGAAGACTCTGCCCAAGCTAAATACAAAAATTAAAGTTCAGTGTTGAGGACTACAAACTGTTTCTTACCTCTGCTTCAGAGGGAGAAGAGGACTCTGAGAGGGTGGGCTTGGAGAATGTAGGGGGAAAGATGTAACAAAAAGCACATTAAAAAAAAAAATCCACTACCTCTTAGAATGATTGAATCTCCTGCCTGCCACCACCAAGCCCAGATCTGTGGCTCCAAAGCAGCAGTCATCATAGTCTTGTGGTTTGCAACAGGATCTCCCTCTGTTGGTCTGTCAGTTGGTTCATCTACCACCCTTTCCTGTTCTGCACAGGTATAGCCCTGGGCCACGCCCCCTTCTATCACAGCTCCTTCTCACTCTCTTCCTGCTCTTTGGTAGCCACAGCCAAGCTTCTCTCCACAGCCAAGCTTCTCCCCAAAGCCAAGCTTCTCTCCACAGCCACGCTTCTCTCCACAGCCATGCTTCTCTCCACAGCCTGTCTGAGAAGCCCCTTACAGGCTCACTTTTCCTCTTGGAGGGAGAAATAGCATAATTGGAAGCATCGATTACACCGTGTAATTGTACAAGATAAAGATCCACCCTCAGTCCGGTTCGACTCAATTAGAATATTTTTACTGCTTAATTTGGCCTGAAGCGTCTCGAAGGGAAAATAAAACCACTCTTTCATAGGAGTAGGCAAAGTCCAACAAACATGCACACATGGTCCCTCGCCGAATGCATCGTAGTAGTGTCCCACCCATCAGACGGGTAAGAACCAGAAGGCCACCCACCTGATTGGTTGGACTTCCCTTGGTTAAAATGCTCTGAGATCTTCGTGTGGCAAATACTTTGAGTCCTTCCCAAATCAATGACATTCTTTCTGCCGGTATACCAGAAGAAAAGATGGGAGGGATGAGGAAGGGAGAAGAGAGGAGAGGAGAAGGGGGGAGGGCGGAGAAGAGAGAAGAGAACCTGTGTTGAGTGGTACTTGGGTCCATCCTAGTCCTTTAAGCTTCTTTTTTTCCAAAATAATTTTTTTATTAATTTATTCTTGTTTCATCTCAATGGTTATTCCATCCCTTGTATCCTCCCATTCTTCCCTCCCTCCCATTTTCCCCTTACTCCCCTCCCCTATGACTGTGATTGAGGGGGACCTCCTCCCCCTGTATATGCTCATAGGGTATCAAGTCTCTTCTTGGTAGCCTGCTATTCTTCCTCTGAGTGCCACCAGGCCTCCCCATCCAGGGGATGTGGTCAAATATGAGGCACCAGAGTACGTGTGAAAGTCATACCCCACTCTTTTAAAGTCTTGCTGTCACTGTATGTGTGTGATGTGTGGGCCTGTGCATGCCACTGTTCACATGGGAGAGTCAGAGGACAACTTTTTGGAGTCTGTTCTCTCCTTCCACCTTTGCATGAGATCCAGGGATCAAATTCAGGTCATCAGGCTTACACGACCAGCCCATAACATAAAAAAATAAGGATCATGTAAAGTAAAATATGACAGGTCATAGAGTAGGCCGGATTATGCAAATGTGACAAAAATCAGAAAGGATTCCCCGAAGTTTAGGTAACATCCATAAAGGGATCCGAATATGTGATGGCAAACCCAGTCTACTGACACAAAGAAAATGCGCAGTCTTTCTGACTTCAGTTTTCTCATCGATGAAATGAGAATAAAGTACTTCTGCCACACCAGATTGTGGTCACTCAAGTGAGTCAAGTAGAAAAGATGACACTGGATACGTTGGTGGCATGGCACTTGTTGCAATACAAGGGTGTGTCCAGTGTGGATGAATCCATCTATGTGTGCACTACGTTTACTCTACACTCTGTACAGTGTTGCATAGCAGAGGGGATATTCCAGGGCCGTACATGTGTAGACACCACACAGAGCATGAACTAATAGGTGTGGCCTGAATGGGGTCAGTTGAGACCAGTCAAAAAGATCCACTAACAGGAGAGGCTGGCTAGAGTGACACGCAGCAGGTCCACTTGTGACAAGCTGCTGTGATTGTCACTTCTAGCTGCCTTCCCTCATCCTTTCCCTTCTCTCTACTGCCTACCCAACCTCTGCTGTCTTCATTCCTTTCTTCTGTCTGTCCTCCTTTCTGCTTTAAAGTGAAATCTCATCCAGGTGGGTGGTAGCCCAAAGACATTTGAAAATACTGAAAGTAGTTACCAATATTTTTTTTTTAACTCAAAAGGTTTCCCATTAACAAAAAAAAAAAAAAAAAAAAAAAAAAATGGATTTCCAGTTTCTTTCCAAAATTGGAAGACCTGGTTTCCAAAAGGCCAGCACTGGTTGCCTCTGAGTAGATCATGTTTCTCCCTCTAATTTGCTGTAGTCACCACCTGTATTAGCGGGGTTTTCTAGAGGAATAGAAGCTAAGAGAATATATGTTCTATTATATATGTATAATATGTATATATGTATTACATATGTACATATATAAATATATGATTTATTAGATTGGCTTACAGGATGTGGTCCAACAATGGCTGTTGACCAACAGAAAATCCAAGAGCCCAATAGTTAGTTGTTCAGTCCAAGAGGTTAGATGTCCCAACTGTCTTCAGTATATGCCAGAATCCCCAAAAAGTAGGAGCTAATGCTGGTAAAGCAACATTCTTGCTAGTGAGAGCTAGGACAAACAGGCAAAGACAGCAAGCTTCCTTCTTCTGTGTCCTTTAGACAGGCTGCCAGCAGAAGGTATGGCCCAGATTAAAGGCAGCTCTTCCCACCTCAAAAGATCCATGGGGCTTCCACTTTAAATAATTTAATTAAGATAAATTCCTCATAAATGCACTTAGCTGCTTGAGTCTTAGTTAACTGCAGTGCATTCAAGGTGACACTGAGAAATGACCTCACACTGCCCCTCCATACTGGAGGTGGGGAGGTAATGGGGGGGGGTGTGCTGAAAGCACACATAGGCTTGCTGTCTTCACCAGATTCGTTGACACTGGCAGGCTCTTGAGTATTTCTATCAGCACATCTGAAACTCTCACCACACAGAGAAATGTGCTTCCAGCCTACCCCATCTTCCTCCAAACATTAGTAGGCCTTAAATGGGAAACAGGGACAGAAAGTTCTCGAGCTACCCCTGGTTCTCCAAACAGGGCTTCTGCTTGTCCTTGTCCCTCTGGATAGGTATCACTGTAAGGGACTTGTTCTCAAAACACCTCGGGTGCTTTACCTGCCCACACAGCATTGCCCACAAGGTAAATCACTCCCTCCTGGGATATAATAACACTTATTAGGACCATTTCAGAGTTCCTGGACCTTAGGGAAGGAAGCCCAACTACACACACACACACACACACACACACACACACACACACACACACACACAAAGCCCTCCATTATCTTCACTACTGATTTCCGTGTTATTATCTGGGATTATGCAGCCTTCTCAGAACTCTTGCCAGCCTCAGGCAGGTGCCACCTGAGAGCCTCGCCTGCCCCCCGCCACCTCTACCCATGATGACTCAGGCCGGAAGCATCCAGCCGCCTGATTCCCATTCAACCTCCTCTATCTTGGGCTTTTTCAAAGCAAAAATTCACCCTCAGCTTTCACTTCCTCATGCAAAGGACACCAGAAGAGACCAGAAGTGGACGGGACCCCTTCCCTGGGCACCCAGTTTCTGGATCATACTACCATACTACTGCTTTGGAGCTATTGCTCTTCAGTAGCATGCAACTGAATGCCTGGGGTCACTCGCCATCTATCAGCACCAACAACAAGAACAAAAAGAGTTTCAAAAGTATTCTGAAACTGACTTTACACAAATGTGTGTAAATTCTCTCTAATGTAAAATGATTTGCGGTGTTGGAAAGATGGTGTCTCAGTTAAGTGCACTTGTTGCTCTTGAAGAGGACCCAGGTTCGATTCCCAGCCCTACATGGCAGCCATCTGTAACTCCAGCTTCTGCTAATCCAGTGGCCCCTTCTGACCTCCAAGGACGCCAGGCATGCAACCTGATGTTGCAATAAACATTAACGCAGGCAAAACAACCATATGCATAAAATAAATACATCTTTAAAAATAAATAATTCTGAGCATATTTTGCAAACTCCATTCTTGAAAGGAGCCACTGTTTGGGGAAACTCAAGGGGAGGAGCATGCTGGGAATCTTGACTTGAAGACGTTTTGAGAAGTCACACTCAGAGCCTGTTACACAGAACCCCTCCCATGTGCCGAAAGTTAGAGTCTCTCAGTAGTTTCTCACAGCTGTACAGATAGAGCCTGCAAGCCAGTGGAAGCCCTGCAAAGCCATAGTCAGAGAGACCTTAACGATGTGGCATATTGGTGCCTATCTGGCTAACAAGCTGCGGACTGGGAGAGGCATGGAAAAACTGCACCACAGAAAATTTCTACTCTTTAACCACAAGGTGATAAGGCGCCTTAGGGGACAGAAGAAATGGGCACTCCAGTATCGCAGGGTGTTACTGCAAATTCCTTCCTTATCACAAAATCATCACATTACCAAAGCTGAGGCAGGAGTTGGGGGTACTGGAGTGTCCATCCATCTTCCCTGTGAATCACCCCTGCAGGAGAACTCACCACTCGAAAAGCCGTTTGGGTCAAAGGCATTAGTACAGCGGAACAGCTGCCTATGGGTCCGAACAAAGGTCCCTTTGCTCACCGCCCACTCTCTTTCCATCTGTACTACAACAAGCCTACGTTTTCCCCACAGTACCGGGGGCTGACTCTAATCAAGTGCTCTAGCACTGAGCTAGCCTCAGCTCTCATTTTACTTTTTTAAATCAATTTTGAGACATGGTTTCATTAAGTGGCTTTGAACTGACTGTATAACATAGATAACCCTTGATTTTTGAGGTCCTCCTGCCTCAGCCTCCCAAGTACCTAGGATTACAGGCCTGGGCTACCGACAACCTATCTTCTACATTTGTGTGTGTGTGTGTGTGTAAGAGAGAGAGGGAGAGAGAGAGAGAGAGAGAGAGAGAGAGAGAGAGAGAGAGAGAGAGAGAGAGAGAGAGAGAGAGAGAGAAATATTTCAATATATATTAGGGATCACAAAAGCCATGGAGCTAAGGGGAATCCAAGGCAAGATCCCACTGACAACAGCATCTCTCTGCAAAGACTGGCTCTCTACAGTCCCATCCCATTGTGTGCAGTATGTGCCCAGGTAGCAATACTTCATGTTGCCTTAACTTTGCCAAGATGGAAATCCTCAAAAAGTGCTGGTGCCTCCTCAATGCTGATAGTCACCCAACAGCAAGGAGAACTTCTGTCAGTTGTCTTCCTGGTGTCGATGAGCATGAGACAACGAATATGGGGGAACGGGATGCTACAAAAGACGCTTAGTAGGTGCTTTCAGGCTCCAATATGTTACGTATGCTGTCCAACTGAACCACAAATAGGTGTCTACAAGGTGTGTCCTGATACTTGCTGATAGTTTCAGGGTGGATGAGGCCAGAACCTCAGCCTAAGGTAAGAGCTCAAAGTAGATAGTTTCAGGGTGGATGAGGCCAGAACCTCAGCCTAAGGTAAGAGCTCAAAGTAACCAGTCAAGTTTGGATTACTCAGGATTATAACCCATGGATGCCAACTCTGGAATCTTTCTCACAAATGAGCATCTTCATGTACATGTTGGAAACAAAGGAAAACACTCATTTTCTCAGATGGAGTCGCCAGACCTGAGAGCTCCGGAAAAGACGTTTTAGCACAGTCAAGAAAACACATCTAGTCAACGCCCAAAAGAAACTGAGGTGGGTCACTTGAGACTCCAAAGCCTGCCTCATAGGCATCTGCCTGCAGCTTGTCTGTCCTTTATGGGAGCTCCATTTTCCTAGGAAGTCTCTGTAGCCAGCTCTAAAGCTGTCTTTACAGGAAGAAAGAGGATTGAGGCCATTTGACACATACTTGGGTCAAAGAGACACTTTTGTTTGAATTGCTTGCTTATTTCCAGGGGGGAAAAGGGGGGAAAGAAAAAGTTTTAGACTCTGCTAGAATAGAAATTTGGTTTATATACCTCAAAATATGCTTTTGTCTGAATTCTTTTCCTCCTTTTCCTATTAGCAGAGGGGTTATAGGCTGTCTGAGGCCAGGGACAAGGAAGGACCCACCCTTGAGGCAAAACTTGAGAAAGTGTGCCAACCTGGGTATCAAATAACAATGGAAAGGATAAAACATGGGAACACTAAGGCCTGGAATTTTCTCTTTTGTTTACAGCTTACAGGCACCACCTACTACAGCATGCCCATGGTGGGGATCTAGGTGACTGACAAAGGGTTTTAAGAGCTTTAGAACTGTTAGTTTAGACTAACTGGGGCTTTTAATGTATTTCCCTATATGTTGGCAATTAACACAGAAATGAGGGCTTAGATAGTGGGACCTTTTGAAGGTCAAAAATCAGCCCCAAAATGGAAAGTAACTGAACCTTGGATGGCCTGAGGGCAATACTTGGAGGAAATGCTCTGAGCTACAGGCTGCCTGTATGTAATGACATTTCTTAGTGTGTTATTGTATAAAGGAAGGCTGAGGGATCAATTTGCAAATATGGAAATTGAGTAACTCAGGAGAATCTGTTGCATTTGGGAGGTGGGGGGCACTAGAGATAAAGATAAAATCTTAAACTTAGACTGTATTCACTGACTACACCATAAAACACAGTTTAATCATTGGGAGATGAGTAAATATATATATAAGAAACTGATTGATCAAAGTTCCTCTACCAAGATATTTTCCAGGTCTAACTCCCATAAAAAACCATTTTTATGGACACTTGACTTTTATCTCATCCAAAGTGCCGCATGGATTTTTACTGAGCTCCATGTTTTAAAATTACAACTCTTCATTTTGATCAGACTTTGTTGGATACATAAATTAGCCAGCACGCACAGCATCTTGCTGTTAAAGACAGTGGTGTTAATGAAAACATAACCTGAAAACCAAATAATATTTTTTGGAGAGAAAAGACATTGGTGGAAATGTGGCACTGTCATATTGACATTAAAAACAGTTGACATAATTCTGCAAGGATGCTGAAATTTAACTCTTGTATATTTTTATTATACCCAGAATATCAAAGATAACAGAATTTATTCATAGAACGGCAGTCATCGAATTCAGTTTTCTGGTACAATTTTCTTCCCATATAAACTCATAAAAAATGTGATGGGTGAACCATTAGGAAGGTTTAGGCGGTCCTTGATGTATGCCCACACATAGAGAACAGATAGATTGCAAATGTTTATGCCTTTTACATTTTCTTACAGTATTAATAAGGCAGCGGTGTGATTACCAATCAGAAAAGACTGCAGAATGCTGCTTGCAGAGAGAACCATTCTGAAGATTTACACCTGAGTCTAGGGAGCAGTATGGAGCACTGCTGTTGTATGGAGCTCAGTTCAAAACTCTCATTCTTCAGTAAAAGCCCAAGAGAGTGAAATATTGTTTTTCCTGTGGCAGAAGTGTCTATATTGTGGCTAGTTTTTTTAATCTGTATGATGGGAAGAAATAGCCTTGATCACCAAAATATTCACCCAATATTTGGTAATGGACTGCGAAGCAATTGTGAACATTTTTGGAAGTGTGGCTATCACAATTAGAGGTGACTTGGGTGTGTGGTTATCTGCTCAAAGCCTGCATGGGTTAGCTTCCAACTGCCCTCTCTGGGGTAGGGTGCAAAGAGTGTACTGGATGTTAGTTGCTCTGGCACCCTCTACCCTCTCAGTGCTCATCTGCCTTTTATGCTCTGAGAGTGTTTCCAGCCATCTAAAGTCACCAAGTAAATCCTTAGGAGGGAATGCTTCTACCATCCCCTAATAGTTAGTCTTTCAAAAGTAAATGACTAGCGAGGACATATTTTCTTGTATATAGCTGTAGCCTATATTCATTTTGTGAGTTTTCCAAGCAATGCTTATGTAGGGTTTTATAATCAGTTCCACTACCTCCCAATCCAATATGAAAGCTTAACATTGCAGTGTCAACCTACCTTCAAGCAGAACTTGCCTAAAATGATACACGCCAGTCATGATACATTCTGCTGCAAAAATCAATGAATGGAGTTTTGTCTCATTTCTCACAAAGTATGGAAGTAGAGATGCCAAGGCTGGCAGGGCAGATAAGAAGGGTATTGGGACTCTGGCTTCTTCCATTTAATTTCCGAACCTTTCTTAACATGTTAGCTTGCTTCTCGATGTTGGTAAGATGTCTGTGATGCTCCCAGCATGTTAAGCAATCAAGCATGAAAAGGGGGAATGAAGGAAAAGTAAAGATATGCTATCTCTGCCCCAGACCCTAACTTTACCTGAAGAGAAGGTCCTGGGCCACCCAGCATAGCAAGGGCATCTGAGAAATAGACCTTGCTTGTATTTTGGTAAGTGAGCATAAAATCCCAAGTTAAATCAGATTTTGTCTATAAAATTTAAAAAAAAAAAAAAAAAAACAGTAGCTGTTAGCTAAGTAGAAAAGTAAGTCAACCACAATGTTTACTTTCAAACTTTTAGGGTTTAATTTTTTTTTTTTCTTTTCTGACTATAGCTGTCACTGGGCACATCAGATATTTCAGTCATGAAAATTGAATCATATACAAAATTCAATGCCTAAGCCACAGGAGCTGTGTTTAGGTGCTCAGCCGCTACACGTGACAACGGGTGTGATATTGCATAAGGCTCCCCCGGAACCATCTTTACAGAACACAAATGCCTCAGGCTTCTAAGGCCCATATGCTTTAGTCAAGCCTATTGTTTTTGCCTTTGTCTTTAACAGATAAAACTACATAGTGAAGATTCTTTATGCAAACACATTTTGGAGATTGTTGCTCGATGACCATATATGCACCTTTGTCCTAGTGTCTTCTAATTGCTAAGGTTAAAAAATAAAAACTTGAGGGGAGGCCGGGCATGGTGGCGCACGCCTTTAATCCCAGCACTCGGGAGGCAGAGGCAGGCGGATCGCTGTGAGTTCGAGGCCAGCCTGGTCTACAAAGTGAGTCCAGGATGGCCAAGGCTACACAGAGAAACCCTGTCTCGAAAAAACCAAAAAAAAAAAAAAAAAAAAAACTTGAGGGGAAAGAAGTTTAAAAAGGAAATGCCACACCACCACCACAAAAAACAAACAAACAAACAAACAAAAAACCCCAAAACAAATTTTTTTTAAAAAACTCACAAATACAAAACTGGATATGCTAGTAGCTACCTGCTGTAATTTCAGCACTCAGGAAACTGAAACAGGATAATTGAGAGTTCAAGGCCAGCCTGGGCTATAGAACAAATCTTTGTCTCAAAAACAAGCATAAACCAATAAAAACAACAGACACAAATTCCAAGAATCAAGAAACAAAGTGAGTTAGACTAAAAAAAGGAAGAATCTAGGAAGGAGGAGTAATTGAGGTTGCCAGTGTAGGCAGTGAGAGCCTAGCTCCATTGGCTCTCTGAAGAACACAAGGTGCCTCCCAGAATGGTCTGTTCCCAGTGTGCAAAGCTGGCACACGTGGGCACTACTTCCCACACTCTGCTGGCTGAAGTGTGCCTCTGGGGCATTAACCCACTTCCCCCTGGTTTCTAAGTGCTGGCTGAATGAACTCCCAAAGCTTTAAGAAATCTCTCACATGCAAAAATGGGTGAAATGCTAAGTTCTTGGAGCTCATGGGTGCAACTGCCAGGGTGCACAGCATATTCATCAAAGCTGCAGCAGATATGAAACAGAGTCCAGGAGGTGCCACATACTGAACCAAGATCATCTGCTGAGCCTCTCCATCCTGTGCCATTGATCAGTTTTTAAGTTCATCTCTCGGTGTAAAGGAATATCACCCTACTCAATCCAATTTGCTGGAAAGCTATGAATTAACCAAAAACCACACAGCCATTGTCAGCTAGTGTTACTTTTTAAAGTCCTCATTCTCCACCATAAGGATTATGTTCTTAAATGATTAGTTAATAATAAAAGAGAAGCTATTAAATTGGCATCCTTTGCAAAGTACATGTCATACCAGTGTCTTAGTCAATGTCCTATTGTTGAGAAGAGACACCATGATCATGGCAACTCTTTTTTTTTTTTAATTAATTCATTCATATTACATCTCAATTGTTATCTCATCCCTTGTATCCTCCCATTCCTCCCTCCCTCCCATATTTCCCTTACTCCCCTCCCCTATGACTGTGACTGAGGAGGACCTCCTCCCCCTGTATATGCTCATAGGGTATCAAGTCCCTTCTTGGTAGCCTGCTATCCTTCCTCTGAGTGCCACCAGGTCTCCCCATCCAGGGGATATGGTCAAATATGGGGCACCAGAGTTTGTGTAAAGTCAGTCCCCACTCTCCACTCAACTGTGGAGAATGTCCTGTCCATTGGCTAGATCTGAGTCGGGGTTCAATGTTTACTGCACGTATAGTCCTTGGCTGGTGCCATAGTTTGAGCAGGACCCCTGGGCCCAGATCCGCCTGTCATAATGTTCTTCTGACCATGGCAACTCTTATAAATGAAAGCATTTAATTGGTGCTGGCTTATAGTTCAGAAGTTTAGTTTGTTTGTTATCATGGTGGGAAGCATGGCTGCATGAAGGCAGACATGGTACCAGAGAGGTAGCTGAGAGTTCTGCATCATCTGGAGAGAGAGGAGAGAGAGAGAGAGAGAGAGAGAGAGAGAGAGAGAGAGAGAGAGAGAGAGAGAGAGAGAGAGAGAGAGAGAGACTCTTCTAGGCTTGGGTTTCTGAAATCTCAAAGCCCACCCAGGTAATACACTTCCTCCCACAAGGCCACACCTACCCCAACAAGGACATACCTTCTAATAATGCATTCAATATATATAACCTATAGAAGTCATTCCTATTCAAACCCCACATTCCACTCCATGGCGCTCATAGGCTTATAGACACATCACAATGCAACAATGAACACATTCCGCTCCATGGCGCTCATAGGCTTATAGACACATCACAATGCAACAATGCACTCAGTCCAACTTCAAAAGTCCCCATGGTCTATCACAGCCTCAACACTGTTCAAAAGTCTAAAATTCAAAGTCTCTTTGGAGACTCATGGTAGTCTCTTAACTGTAATCCCACATAAAATCAAAATCAAAAAGCAGATCACATACTTCTGATATACACCGGCATAGAATAATACACATCTGGATTCCAAAAGGCAAAATATGGAACATGGTGGGGAAACACTGAACCAAAGCAAGACCTGAAACTGGCAGGGCAAACTCCAAACTTTGCATCTCCGTGTCTGATATCAAAGTGCTCTTCAGACTTTCTCTGACTCTTTTCAGCTTGTTGACTGCAGCACACTTCTCTCTGTTGGGCTGGTTTCACTCCCTGCTAGCAGCTCTCCTTGGGAAGTAGCCCATGACTCTGGTATCTCTAACATATTGGGGTCTTCAACAAAATTTAGGCTTCGCTTTCACAGATTCACACAATGGCCTCTCTGGTCTTCCATGCTGGGACACACCTGCCACACACCTGGCCCCTAAAGTTTTCCTTAGTTACAGAGGAAGATTCTATAACCCCTTTCTTGTATCCTCCATCTGAAAGCCAGAACCATATGGCCAAAGCTGTCAAGTTCTTCTGCTTGCTGGGGCTACGATTTGGCCCCCTTGTCCAAATACAGTTTCATTTACAATTTTACCAGCTTTCTGTTTTTTGTTTATAGGCTTGAGTCCTGCCATCCATCTGCCTCAGCCCAGGAGTGTATCATTAAAGAGATACACCATGGCATTAAGGCCATGTATCTCTGGAGCATTCTATTAAACCAACCCCCTTAGGGAACGTATTCACTATACCCATGCCCATCTTGATTGAGTGGAACTGATTTGACAAATGGCCTCACAATAGTACAGCAGGAGAGTGTACTGAAGATCTAAGTTTATTGTGGGACCTTGACCATGACACGTCAGAAGGCATCAGAAGAGCCCCCCAGGAACTCCACACTTTGATTCACTCATCTCATCCTTCCCCAAAGACAAGAATCCTAGCTGGAGGCACCAGAGGAAAATCTCACTGTTTTCCTTTGAGCCAAGAATGGATTTGGGTAGAACCCACTGGTTTATTCTTTCATTAAATATTTACTGGACATGTGCTACATGCCAGTTCAGTGCTAACTTCAGGATAATGATTATCACTGAGACAGACATGTTCCAATTCAAAAGTCATTAATATTAAGCTTCTGAGTCAAATATTTTACAAATTGTGTGTGTGTGTGTTTGTGTGTGTGTGTGTGTGGGCATTTGTGTGTGCATGTTCATGTGTGTATGGGCTCACATATGTGTAAGTGCACATGTGTGTGCATGCACATGGAACCCAGGGCTTAATGTAGGGTGTCTTCTTCAATCCCTCTCTACTTTATTTACTGAGGCAGGGTCTCTCACTGAACCCAGAGCTTACCAGCTTGGCTAGTATAGTGAGCCAGTTGGCCCCAGGGTCCCCTGTCTCTGCTTCCCATGTGTGGGGATTGCAGGAAGGTCACCACAAAAGAAAAGGACAGTGTATTTTTTACCTGTCTGAGGAAATGAAAGAAGCTGAAAGGTGAAGCAAGGGTGAAAACAAAGGAAAGAACATTTTAGGAATAAAAGATGTACCTGAACCCAGGAGGAGACCAAGTGTCCCAGGGAGGGCAGAGTGTGTTTGGAAATACAGGCAGTGACCAGGGCTTAAAGAGCCTTATAAGACTCTCATCCATCTTGGCTCTCAATTCCAGAATAAGTGCCACATTCTCAGTCTTCACGTGAAGTTGGATAATTCCCAAGGGCCCCACTTCTTACCAATAGCAACAGTATTGTGCGAGTCATTTCCTGCATGAGTCATAAAGGGTGTTCACGCCGCAGTACTATTAACAATACTATTCAAAATCGAGATAATATCTTTAAGGGGCACTGCTAGAAACTTTGAGTGGATTAGCTCAATTAATTCCCAGCACAGCACTAATAGCAAGAGAAATTATATCCCATTTCCAAATGGAGAAAGCAAAGCTGAGACAGGTTAGGATCAACCAAAGGCTGCACAGCCAACCTGGGTATGCCTAGTCCCAAACTCTGTGCCCTAAGCCACAGATTTTTTTTTAATTTAATTTCTGTACGTATGTGTGGGTGTGTATAGTCTGCATACATGTTCTTGTGTCTGCATGTGTATGGACACATGTGTGTCCTTGTGCATGTGGAGGCCAGAGTTTGATGTTGAGTGTCTTTCTTCAGTGTTTCCTGAGAGAGGGTCTCCCAGAACCCAGAGCTTACCAATGTGTAGCTAGCCATTTGGTAGGCTCCTCTGTCTCCACCAGCTTGCCACAGAATCCTCTGTCTCGACATGCCAAGCACTGGAACGACAGACAGGCCATTACATTTGTATATGGGTGGTGGGGATATGAGCTTCAAAATCCGTGCTTGTATGGCAAGTGGTTTCTCTACTGAGCCACCTCTCATCCCTAAAGCCACAGATTCTTACACAGCATGTTGGGTTTAAGATTTCCAACCTTATTCGTGGAAACAAAACCAAATGTGGGGTTCAAAAGCATTTGGCAATTGTCAAAAGTTTCTGGATGCACAATGCTCAAAAATAATTCAAAAATCAAATGTATGATTCGAGGCATTTCTGCAACTTGCCTGTGTTGCATCTCACAATTTCACTGCAGCCTTAGCAGTCAGCACACGTGGACATGTTGGACTGTACATGCCATTATACCACATTACACCAAATGAAGACGGCTTGAGACACACTGGCTCAGGCTCCAGACTACCTACCATGTTAATATAGATTATAGTGTTTTTCCTATACATGCAAGGTTTCCTGTTCTTATAAAAGCATATGGTTTGATTATGGAAAACACATTTTCAGTAGTTTCTAACCATGATTCTATGGCATATAGTTATCAAATGAATATGCTTCTTTGGATTGGATTGTGTTAGAATGCTTGATTGATTTTTTAAAATTGTTTAAATTTCTGACTTTAAGGACAGATTTTCCAACAATTTATGAAATATCTGTAAACATACTTCTGCTCTTATACATTTTTTGCTACATAATTATATGCAGTGATATTTCCAGCATTGACAATTTTGAAATTAAAAAAAAAAATCAATCGACTCTGAAAAACAATGAAGACGCTCTATGCTCTTGCCTTAGTTACTGTTCAATTGCTGTGAAGAAACACCATGGCCAAGGCAGCTTGTTGTTTTTATTGAGGCTTACAGTTTCAGAGGGTGGATCCGTGACCATCACGGCAGAGCATGGCAGCAAGCACGCGTGATGCCACAGCAAGAGCTAAGAGCTTACATCCTTCTTCTCCAGATGGACGCAGAGAGACAGTTAACTGGGGATGCCTTGAGCTCTTGAAACTTCAAAATCCACCCCCTGTGGCACACCTCCTCCAACAAGGCCATACCTCCTAATGCTTCCCAGATAGTTGCACCAACTGGGGACCATACATTCAAATATATGAGCCTAAGAAATCATTCTCATTCAAACCATCACTGCCCTACAGTATCAAATATTCAGTCATTATTTATGGAAAAGCAGATAAGAGCCATCTCCATCTCACTAGTACACAGACCTGCTTTTGTTTTTAATGAGTGGCAAAATTATATGCACACCAAAGAATTACTTTTTTTTTTTAATTTTTCCTTATGATTTATTTTCAGCAAATATTTGGATTATATAATTCTTTTATACACCTATGTACCAAGACACCCAGAATTTCTCAGGTAGAAAGAGGGAAAAGTTTAAATCAGGGTTGTCCAAAAGCAGGAATTAATGTAAAGTAAGTTTGGGGGGAAAACAGCCACACTGTGCATTGTCTGGGGCTCTTCCTCCATACCGTGGCCATAGTTAGGTGTTGGTTGGGCCAGAGAGTTGCTGGCCCACACATTTAAAAGAGTTAATAACTGTGCCAAGTGTGGTGTTGCCTGCTTTTGATCCTTAGCATTCAGGAGGCAGCGACAGGTACATTTTAGGGCAGCCAGAGCTGCATGGTGGGACAGTGCCTAAAGAAACCAACAGTTATATTTATAGACAGAGTGAACTCACTGAGTTCTGCTATAGGAGTCAGAGGCTTCCCTGAGAGACTCCAAAGGTAAGGAAGTGCTTTTGCTTTTTCTTCCTCTTCTTGCCAGCCTCATTCAACCTCTCCATCCCTTTCTTCTTTTCTTCCTTCCATGCTTCCTTTCTTCTGTCCACTATAAGTATCTACATCCAGCTATTTTACTTTAAGGAAAAGGCTCATCGTTCTCAACAGACTCATGAGAAAAATCAGTGACTTCGTTTTTCTTTGGAGTTCAACTGAATCATCAAGTGCTTTGGGGGGAAAAAAAAAAGCTTCAAAGCATGTGTGGTCCCTGCATGGCCCAGAAACAGATTAGAAATACAGATTTCTACTAAACTAACTCTGCCTTTGGGTAGAGCCCAGTAGTCGGAGTTCAAACAAGGTTCTCCAGTTATGAAGCAGACGGTCCTAACAAAGTCAAAACATTGCCACCGCCGTGGCCGCCACCAAACCAGAACTGTTTGGTTCTGCCATGTCACAACAGGAGAGGAACCTAAACAGACACTTGATGTTGTCATCTTAACATGGCCTATGACTGTCAACTGTGGCTTTTAAAACCGAGCATCTCCATTTATCCGAGACGTGAAATGAAGGGGCATTTCACATTTGGCTTTCTTGTTTTTGCACATTGAGCTCTCATTTAGACTGTGCGATCCGATTGCTAATGGCCAACCAGGGTAAACCCCTCTGCAGACGCCACACTGCGAAAAATGTACTGGAGACCACCATCTGGCCCATTCTTTTTTAGTGACACAAGTGACAAAATGGTCACGCATAAAAATTCAAAGCTTCAGAGCTAGAATTTTCCTCCAGCAAACCAGCTCGCACGTGTCTGCCCATCTCAGCCTGGTCCATAGCTGAAATCCACCCCCAACTCCCACAACCCCTCCCCCCGACACACACACACAGAGCCCACAACTCCCCCCCTACCCCCCCCCCACACACACACGTGCTCATTTCAGAACCATTTCACTCTGGCTCTGGAATCATTGTTGTTATGTGACAGGTGAAAGTGAGACCTGCAGAGCTGTTGGTTTTAGGACTCTGGCTTAAAGTGAAAGCGTGATGACAGGAGCAATGGCTATTATTTTCTTTTAGTTTTTAGGACTGCTTGGGGAAAATAGCCTCCTCTTTACCCTCGAGCCATTTGAGGGAAGCCTTGTCCTTGGCTTGGAGGATCTCATTGAAAAGACGCACGAACCTACAGATGAACACACAGCTAACCAGCTGCCCAGTTCAACCATAACTTCTCGGCATTGTCTTCCAGCTCAAAGCCCCATGCAGGGTTTTTCATTGTCTACCTCACTCCTGTGGCAATTCCAGAAGTTTCACATAAACCTACCCTACACCTGCATAATTTAATAATTATTATATCAATATTTAATTACCCTCCACCTGCATAATTTAAATCAATTTTTTTTTACTTGTTTTCTCCATTTGGTGCTCAGAGTGTATGAAGCAGGTGTGCTGATGTTGGATGTAGCATTTTCTGGAAGAATCCCTCTATGGTATTCACAGGACCTCATTGCCGACAAACAGAAAGGAAGCATCGCACTGTGTAACTGGTATAGTTAGCCTTGGTCTGCTGAGGGCCCTCTCTGTGCTTCGTGGTCTGTGTTTTTCTACAACTAGCCAGAGAAAACAGACTGCTCAAATTACCTTCACTTTTCCATAGCTTCCTTCATTTTATGTTTAGGTACCCCTTAAACATTACTTTCTTTAGAAAGGTACTAAAATTATTATTTCCAAAGAAATTCCAAATGTAGGTGCCCTTGTATTGGGAGCATAATGAATGAGTTAACCCAGAAGAAAGACTCAAATGGTATATACTCACTTATATCTGCACACTAGCCCAAGGAGCATGTCCCACAAAAGTCTTCACTTACCAGAAAAGTGGGGCAGAGGGGAGGACATCCTATTGGGACTCTAGGTGAGAGAAGCATGGGAGAATGGGGAAATAGAAGGATCCAGAGGGTCATAGAAACCTACAAGAAGAACATTATGATGGGTAGATCTGGGCTCAGGGGTCCTGCTCAAACTATGGACAATACATGCAATAAACTTCGAACCCCTACCCAGATCTAGCTGATGGACAGGACATTCTCCACAGTTGAGCAGAGAGTGGGGACTGACTTTCACATGTACTCTGGTGCCCCATATTTGACCACATCCCCTGGATGGGGAGGCCTGGTGGCACTCAAAGGAAAGATAGCAGGCTACCAAGAAGAGACTTGATACCCTATGAGCATATACAGGGGGAGGAGGTCCCCCTCAGTCACAGTCATAGGGGAGGGGAGTAAGGGGAAAGTGGGAGGGAGAGAGGAGTGGGAGGATACAAGGGATGGGATAACAATTGAGATGTAATATGAATAAATTAATAAAAAATATATATATAAAGAAATTCCACTATAACCAAGTTGCTTCCTATTGAAGGAATGATAATAACAGATGGCACCACATACTAAGTACATTCTAGAGACTAACTCACAAGGAAAAACTCTGTGGAAATTTGAATATTGTCCCTATGTTATAGAGGAGAAAACCAAGTCAAGGGAGGTTAGGCTTCTTGCCCTAGGTTGCCTGGTGACACCTGGACTTGAGCCCAAACAACACTGGTACTACAGCATTAACCATAAGGCCTGATGCCTCAGAAAGACTCCACTTTCATCCTCTGAACTCCCATGCCTTTAACAGAAGAGACCCTAAACAATGGCTCTCTTCTGAGCAGGAGAATGAGCCCTCCATTGAGGTGTTCGCAACCACACACTACTGGGTCTGATAAGGTTCTTTGTCCCCTGTCCAGGCATCTTCAGTTTGAATCTCCATGGTAGCACCAAGGAAACTGAATGGCTAACGGGCTTTAAGATCTGGCTTTCCGAAGATCAAGAGCCACCAGCCAACCCCGATCAATCAACTTAGAACCAGTGACCAAACTTCAAAACTTCCTGAATTTTGTTTGTCAATACCTAGGCCTCATTCTTGCTGCTGCTGCTCCTGCTGCTGCTGCTGCTGTTGTTGCTGTTGTTGCTGCTGTTGCTGCTGCTGCTGCTGCTGTTGTTGTTGCTGTTGTTGTTGTTGTTGCTGTTGCTGTTGTTTGAAACCTCTCTTCTAACCAAATTTAAGTGGAATACAAAAATATCCCCAAATATTCAAGCCTGCTTTACTAAGCCACAGCACTCAGACTGTCATACAGAGAGGGCTGAGAGTCTTGGCCCATCCTGAAGCAGTCGCCCAGCAAGGGCCTTGTCATACTGTTAGCTGGTGCCTGTAGTTCAGAGTTGTAGGCTTTGAAGTAGGAGAGAAGAGACCCAGAGGAGGGCAGCAGAAGCCAGAGAGAGAAGACAAGAAAGACAAAACCCTCCCAGTCCGCTGTGTGCACCTCAACACGCTAGCCAGGGCCTCTGCGTGGGTCTTTGCCAGTAAGAAGCAACTTGGTGTTTCTTGGAAATGTCGATTCTAGAAAGAAATGTCTACATTTAGAACAAGATGAAAGGGGAGGAGGGTGCTTTGGATTTTTTTTTAAGATACAAGTTAGAATGGACTCCAGCTCCTTTTTAACATCTGAAACAAGAATGCATATGGAGACCCACACAGTAGCTACCCAATCACTTCAAAGTTACATATCAAATGAACAACAAAAATCTAATGCATTTTACCTTCTTGACAAAGGCAAGGAAAAAAAAACTTCCTCTCACAACCTGCAAGCACTACCACATGGGCCCATCGCAAGGGCATCCTAGAGTTTGGAGGGACACAGGCACTCAAGCTCCGTTAGCTTCCTGCTAAGTTCATCTGTAACTAAACCTCAGAGGGACACTGGGATATTTGAGGTGGGTAAACCACCACAGCTTGGTGGTTAGCACTGGACACCAACACACAGAGTTCAACAGGGCCTCTATACTTGTTTTTGTTTTTTTTTGTTTTTTTTTTTTTAATCTTCTCTTTTGGTCCCACTAAATGGGAGCTTTCCCTTTTCTTTGTCTAGAAGTCTTTAAGTAGATAAGTCCTCTTTTCCTTCAGCTGTCTCCAGTCCCTAATGCCACCTCAGCCCCCCTAACCCTCAGGGCAGCACCCTTTAGTGCCTGCATCGGCATCAACACACTTCTTAAGATTCTGCTCAAACTTGTTTCCCTGCTTACAGTTAGAGAAGGGGCAAGAAAATTCCAGCCTTGGGTTTCACTCCCCAACTCTACAAGGCATGATTGAACCTCTAGGGCAAATTGCTGAGGGCTTGAGGTCTCAATTCCTCATTCTTTCTATGGGGACACTCTCTGATCCATACCCCAAAGCCCTAATAGCTGACAGGAGATGAGAGATGAATGAAGTCACGCTTTTGAAGAGTTTGGCATTTCTGAGTGGAAATACACTGTATAATGACAAGAAAACGTAGTTACAGATGAAAGAGGCCCCACCCCCAACCTTTTTTAATAACAGATTCTGGGAGCACTGCAAACTGAAGCTTGCATGTACATCCTGCACCTGTGGCAGGAGAAATGTTTATCTAAAGAGAACACATTGGAGTGTGGTTAGAACAAGGGAAGAAATGAAAAGAACGCGAGATCACTATCAGACTTACTGACACTTAAAGAGGAAAAAAAAAAAAAAAACCATAAGGGAGAAAGGGAGGGGAGCAGTGTCACGGGGAGAGAACAGGAAACAGGAGTCAAGCTTTAAACTTAGGCAACATTGTGAAGCACACACCGTTGTGCCCCAGCTTCACTCTGTCTTTCTGTTTTCTGGGATGGATACATTCAACGTCATGCAGCTAAAAGACCTGAGATCCCAAAGGCACAGCTTCACTCTTGGGGGACACCAGAGCTAGTTTCTATCAGTGACAGAAACACAGCCCAGTTCTATAAGCCCTGGAGAGTTCATCTCATTGTGTTATCCTGAATGTGTGCCACAAAGCAGTCTGGGACAGAAGTCTACTAATTACTAAGTTTATTGGTTTCAAGTATATACAGTGCTGGTATTACTAGAAATTTCAAGTATGAGACCATCAGGACCATCTTAGAGAATTAGTAATTTGCTTCCTTTCTTCTATACTAATTGGGTTCTTCATAACACATGTTAATAGTCTATTGGGCTACAGAGTCTGTGGTGTGGCTAGAATATCTCTGCCCTCTAGGAGTATGTAGTCTTCTCGGAGGGAGCAGAAGTTAGATTCATCAAAGCTTGAGAGATTACACAGGCAAGGTTAAGACTTAGTGATGGCAACAAAGCACCCAAGGAGTTGCAGGAAGAGGCCAGGAGGGCCTATCCTGAAGGTTGGGATGGATGGGCTCACACCAGACACATTAGTGAATTCAGAGAGGGAAAAATCAAAATGTGCGACTAGCAATCAGAGCTCTGCACAGGGCAAAGACATGGATGGTGTCTATGGGCATTGGGGCAGTGATTTCATCCATCTTATTGTTACAGAAAATGGGATACAGGGATAGGAAAAGCTCAGGTCGGGACTAGGAAAGGCAGAGTGGAATTAGAACAAAGAGATGAGGAGACTTTATCCTTGCACTAAAAGACGTCACTGCTTCTTTGTTCAGGGCACGGTCCATGTCAGAATCAATGTAGCTATAGAGTTCAGTCAAGAGAGAAAGCAAAGAAAAGGCCTTCAGTTCACAGTGGCTCTGCAGAGGTTCAACGTGTCTGCCCAATTCAGTGTGCCACCAGTGAATTTTCTCTAACACAAATGGGGAAAGAGTATACTTTAGATACTTCCCAAAGACCAAGTATAAAATCATACTCCTCATTAGCAGATATAGTCATCGAAGAGTTAGGTCAAGAGTTCCATAGACCCATCTTCTCCAAAATCCCCCTGGACAGCATTTTTGTCTAGGAAAGAATCTAGAACTGACAGGCAGTAATGACAAGTAAGTGTGGAAGTCAGAATTAGCACTGCTCCAAGGCTGGCTGCAGCCCCCAGCCACCATGTTCCCCCAACACCAACTGCTGCCTCCCAGTAGAACCGAGAGGAAATCCACAGCCGCATGTGGCTGCTTGTTCCAGCCTGGTTGGCAGTTCACCAGGGACAGCCTAAGTCCTTGCACAACCACAACTGTCATTTGAAAAGAGGAGGAAGAACACCTGGGGGTTCTGGCCTTAAAATAAAATCTCTGAACCCTCAGATAAACCCACTCCTGGACAAGTTGTCCGTTCATATGTTTTTATTATTCTTGACCTTAGACTTCCACATTTCTGCAGTGTGGGAAGCAAATATTTGAGTTGAGTGTGATTTTTAACACAACTGATTCATCTTTGTTTTGTGTTGTTTGTATGCACATCTATGTGTGTGTGTATTTGTCCATATGTGTGCATGTAAGTGCAAGTGTATAAATGTAAGGTGCACAAAACCTTCACAGGAAAACAAAACAAAATAATCTGTATTTGGAGCAGAAAACTCTATCAATCAAATTGAGTTTACTTTTGAACAAGTCAAGGTATCATTGGCTCTGCCCCTAGAATGCTGTTCTTAGCATTCACCAGCCTTTTGTTCATTTAAGTGTCCCCTCTCTATAAGAATTCTCCTCTATATCAATCAAAATCTTGGTCTTTGAAATTTCTTTTCTGTCCCTCAGCCTCATCCAACCCTTGCCCACATCATGCCAACCCATATGGCACACCTCCATAGAACTGCTAAATACATCTCCATAATGTCACTAAGTCCCTACTGTCTGCCCAAGCCTTGCCAGGCATTTAAAAACAAAAGAACAAAACAAAACAAAAACCTAAACCCTAAATTCCAGCTCTTGGGAAACTCACAATCCACTGGAAGAAACCAACACACAAGCCACTAGCCCAGAAAAAAAGCAACCAAAGACCTAAAGGGACACCTATATCAAATGCCTGCCTTTTTACTGAAAGGGCTGCAAGTGTCTATTTGTTGCTGACTAACCAGGGAAGGGCAATCCAAGAACAGCCAGGCTGGCCAGCAGCCTATGAAGGCGTGCTCACTAGAAACAGTCTCACCTACCCAAGTTCTGAGCCAACTGGGTTCACATACTTTAGAATTTAAAATAGAAAACACATTAACAGCAAGAAAGCAAGGGTATAAGATAGAAGGTTGTGATATATGAGGGGAGCACACTGGGGCAGGGGCAGGGCAGCAGTCTCAGGAGAGAGAGAGAGAGAGAGAGAGAGAGAGAGAGAGAGAAAGAGAGAGAGAGAGGTATTGAGCTTTCTTATTCTATTTTTTTGAGGCATGTAGCCTAGGCTGGACTCAAAGTTTCTGTGTAGCTAAGGTTAGCCATTTCATTCCTATGCTACAAGAGACCAAAACTTCCCCAAACAGTGCCTTTGGACATACCTTACATACTAACCCCGAAAGGGAGCTTTCTAGGTATGCAGATAAACCAGGCTCTGTATTTCTACAGAGTTCCATGTTTTAGCTTGAGAAACACTTTAGTTTCTTTTTTTTGTTTGTTTGTTTGTTTTGTTTTGTTTTTATTTTTTTTTTAATTTTTTAATTAATTTATTCTTGTTACATCTCAATGTTTATCCCATCCCTTGTATCCTCCCATTCCTCCCCCCCCCCATTTTCCCATTATTCCCCTCCCCTATGACTGTTCCTGTGGGGGATTACCTCCCCCTGTATATTCTCATAGGGTATCAAGTCTCTTCTTGGCAACCTGCTGTCCTTCCTCTGAGTGCCACCAGGTCTCCCCCTCCAGGGGACATGGTCATCTTTTACATTACTTATATTACATTTGACAGTCTATGCTTATTTCATCGTTACTTTCCAACTTATTATCTGTGTCACTCAACAAGACTGTAGTTTCCATAAAGGCAAGATCTGTGTCTGAGCTTGGTACCCTTACCTCTTTATCTCCAGAACATAAAATATGGTAAGCCTGTCAAAGAACAAACATCAAACAAATGAGGAATTTTGCTTAAGTTCATTAAACAGTAGAGTCAGAAACACTATCTGTTACCAGGGGCAGTGGCATACACTAGCAATCTCAGCACCCAGGAGGTCCTGTCTTTAAAAAAAAAAAAAAAAATGCTCCCCAGAATCCCAAAGGCCAGCAGGTGGCCACCTACTGCTGTCAAACATCTGGAATTATTGAAAGCTGAGGATTCTCAGCTGAAACTGTCAATGTCACCCACATCAGAGCTCCTTCTCAGGACAGCCCAACTCCCCGCGTTCATGAAGTCCATGAAGTGCCCCATCCTCCTGCCTCCAGTCTGCTATGGTACTGAAAGCCCATCTCAGCACCTCCCCAGGCGTTGGGGGACCAACTGAGGCCATTGTGCTACCCTACTGCAGCACAGCTCCTCCCTCTACCAAGCTCTTTCCTCCTCACCCTAACAGGAGTTCACCCTTGAAGACACTTGCTCCCAAATTTTCCAAACCCGAATCTCTTTCTCAGAGTATGTTTGGTCAGAGACCAAAAAGCACATGACATAGGGAAGGTGACCCCCTTCAGAAGAGACCAAGACCTCCTTGCCAAAGTGCTGCCTGGTACTACTGCCAGATTCCATAAGGGTCATTACTTTTCCTATGAAGCTCCATGATTCCCTGTTATCACACTATTAAAGCAATCAAAGGAGGAGGAGCCATCAGAACTTCTGAGGAGCCAGGTGTAGAGGTGAACACCTGTAATCCTAATCCCTGGCAGGCTGAGGCAGGAGGATAGAGAGTTCAAGGCCAGCCTGGCCTATATAGCAAGACCCTGTATATGAATGAATCAATGAATCAATGAGTGAATGCATAATCCAAGAATTAGAATTAATTTTAATATGAAGCATAAGGGAGGAGCATACAGAAGTATGGCCCTCGATACAAAATTTTAAAGTCAATTTGTGGTATAAGTTAAAAATCACTAGGCACCTGGCATATATGTAACAGATAATTAACAGAGCAGAAGGCACCAGAAACAAATGTCTGAAATCAACACTGAAGTATAAATAAAGAAGAGTGAATGTTTTTCTCTTATTGAAGGCATGAATAAGCATTTGCATTTTAGCCACAAAATGTACAACACGTTTTATATAATCAGGCAATGCAATCTCTGCATTAGGAAGTGGGCAAATTCTCTTCAAATAATATCGAGGTTTTGGTGGCTGAAGTATTTAAATCATTAAAAAAAAAAAAAAAAAAAAGACCCTATTTAATGAACCCAAAGGCAAAGTTGCAGAGAGAAAAGAAACAGTAAACATAAGACTGCATCTCTACCAGGTGCTGGTTTTAACCATCCACCGATGAATGTTTTTTCGTGAGTCCACGGGGCTTACTCTTCGATGCTCAACAACACCCCTGAGAAAAACACATGAGCATCCTGAGACGTTACATCAAGGCGTGCGTGCGCATGTGCAGATGTGTGCGGCTATTCTTACAGCGGTCAGAGGACAGTATCGGGTGCCCGTCCTTGCCTTGCCGTCTTTGAAAAGGAGTTTCGTTGCTGCTGTGTATGTCAGGCTAGCTGGGCATAAGCTTCTGGGAATTCTCTTGGCTCTGTTTCCTACTTCACCATAGGAACCCTGGCATGTGTCGGTGAGAGACACCACCACACCAAGCTTTACATGGATCTGGGACTGTGAACCTGGCTCCTCACACTTGGGCAGAAAAGCATTTCACGCACAGAGCCTTCTCCCCGGCTCTGGTAGTTAGAGGTATCAAGCCGGTCTTCCTGAGAAACACTTAGAAAGTTAAAGCGTATTCTGAGAGTGTCTGTGGGGAAATTTTCTAGCGAGGGCTAACTAAGGATGTGGGGAGTCTCGCCCTTGATGTGACTGCCATTATCATACATGTTGGGACCTAGACAGAAGAAAGAGGGAAATGGAGAAAGGCAGCAGTGTAGGGACCCACTCTCACTTTTGATCTCCACCCATCCCTCCCCCCATCCCTCCCTCTCTTCTTCTCCTCTCCCTTAAGTCATGTCAGGCATTCTGTCATAGCAATGGGGAAACTTGACCAACGCAGCAGTATGTATGCCCAGAGAGTCAAAGAACCAGTGCCCAGAGCTTCAGTAGCAGATAACAGTAACATGAGAGCCTTGCGTAATTCCACCACCCCAAAGAGAGATGCAGACAGCAGGAACTGCCTTCTAGTTGTTTGACCATTGTCTCAGGACAAAGCTCAGAACTGTAGACAAGGGTCCCCCATCCCATGGAGCAATGCTAACAACAAGCCAGAAAGTACCAGCCCCAAAACACGAGGAAGATGAGAAACTGCTCCAGAAGACAGAGTGGGCAGACATGGGCACGAGACCTTCATGGACAGAAGGTCTGGAAAACTGGACACATGTCACAGACACACGAAAGACAGTTTGCAAACGTCAGCTGTCTAGAGATGCAGTTCCTGTGACGAGTCAAGTGCTCTTCGCATATTCCTCCCAGGAAAGCAAAAGCCTTTGTGCCTTCCTTTGCCCTCTGTCCCGAAGAGGGACCCACAGCTCACATTATGGCAGCATTTAGTTATAAGCGGACACTTCTAGATCAGTAGGTAGGGTGGCCTTTCCTGGAGTACCACGAAAATTCCCTCAAAAACATAACTGATAATGTTTTAGCAGACCCTCCAGGTTTTGAGGGCTGCCCCCCAAAAAGGCAGACTTAATCACATGCAGTAAGCAGAAGCAGCACCTCACCAGGTATGGAGTGGATGCTTTCTAAATGTTACAGATAAAGCAACAAACCTGTCTCAGTTCCAAGGAATGCAGCTTGATTTTTTCTTTCTTTTCTTTCTTTCCTTTCTTTCTTTTCTTTTCTTTTCTTTTTTTTTTAGTTTTTCTAGACAGGGTTTCTCTGTGTAGCCTTGGCTGTCCTGAACTCACTTTGTAGACCAGACTGGCCTTGAACTCACAGCGATCTGCCTGCCTCTGCCTCCTGAGTGCTGGGATTAAAGGTGTGCTCCACCACGCCCGGCTGCAGCTTGATTCTTATGTGAGGTATGTTCTCATACAAACACACCCCAAACCAGAACTTGGCTAAGTCTCTATTCTCAGGAACATGTCAAAGTCGTCTTAGAAGCCGAGCAAATGGCTGAGGCTCTTTGCAGCTAGAAGAAGCTCTGCTTTATTTGGTTCGCTTTGAACTGGACTCCAGCCCTTGACTTAGAAAAGCGCATGAACAAGAGCGGCGTCTGAGGCTGGGGCTGCAGTGCAGTGGGTAGCAGGCTCAGCTGGCATGGGCAAAGGCCTGGGATCGATCCCCAGCATGGTGTAAACCAGTGTGATGACGTGTGCTATATACTCCTAGCACTCGGGAGGTGGAGGCAGGAGGATCAGAAGTTCAAAGAGTGTTTCCGACCTCTTCCACTTCAGAAAAGTCTTGCTTTAGAAAGTGTCAGGAAAGACAGTATTATGGACAAACTTGGCCTTCCTGCCCACCGCAAACAAAGCCATTGTCTTCATATTTAAAGTGTTCTAAGAAATCAGAAAGTAACTGGGGGAGGGATACCTATTAAAAGACACACAGGTGGTCTGCAGTTCTCGGACAGCCATGAGCAGATCCACTTTTGCTGTCACCAAGGTAGCCATCAGCTGCATGCCAGGCGCCATTTTAGACTTAGTTTTTTCACATTTGTTTTGGTCGTCTCTACCTGAGCATCTGTACCAACGTCGTGCCTCGTGTGTTTATTATTAAATCTTCCTGTGCTCTGCTTTGGGGTCTTGTCTCCTTCCACAGCCACTAAGACCAAACAGAAAATACCTTGAAATGCAAACAGTCTTGAGTTATTACACCTCTTACTTTTTATTAGCAGTAAAGACAAAGAGGCCAGGAACTGTTCTACTTATGCAGAGCAGACAGGACATAAATGATAATAAAATGCTAAAACGGTAAAACTCCTTACATGATATTAGTTTAATTCTAATAAACAGTAGGTTTAGGTCTTGGCTCCATGAGAGCAAACATGGTATATTTTGTTTCTACCCGATATCTATACCAAAAAAAAAAAAAAAAAAAAAAAAAAACAAACAAACAAAAAAACCAAAAAACAAAAAAAAAAACAAAACAACAACAACAACAAAAAAAACTATTTTATACAGGAAATAAAATAGTGATAAAAAATTACAGTCTTTGAATATTGGGCTTTGACTAGTCCCCCGCTGCCCTTTCTCATATGTTTCAGTAAAATACAGTGTATCTTGCTGTTTTATTTCACTGTTTGTGGCCCGTGCAAAATCCTATCTTCCAGCTGCCCAGCATAAATGAAGAGCAAATCAGAAGAACCAGAGAGACACCAACAGATTAAGCTGGGTCTGGCCTTGGCCTATTACTGCTAAATTATAATCGTATTGCAATTATTTTTAGATGTTATGATTATTTGTACACATTGTGAATGTTTCTGCAAAATTCCAAGGGCGACGCAAAACAGAGGGCTGCAACTACAGCTTTTTCTCCAGTCTT
Organism: Acomys russatus; assembly: GCF_903995435.1. NCBI lineage: Eukaryota > Metazoa > Chordata > Mammalia > Rodentia > Muridae > Acomys > Acomys russatus. The sequence goes on along the minus strand of NC_067147.1, from coordinate 33,177,814 downwards.
AGGCACAGCAACGTCCTGACGCACAGCCCAAAGTAGCAACGTCCTGAAGTTATTTAAATACACTGTTGGGAGGAACAGGGATAAATAACCAGGTTTGCTGGAGCTTGGTCACGGGTCCTCATTACACTTAAAAAAAAAAAGTTCTTTGACTTACAAATTTTGTCACAAGCAAGTGTAGAATGGGAACGCAAGTCACATTTCACCATGGAGTGAATTTGAGCTGGACAAAGCTGCTGCAGTGCATAGGAGCTCAGGAAACCATAACAGCAGCAGGTGTCTGTGCAACCTCATATTAACCCAAGGGGCTGGGCCATGATTCAGGTAGTAAGGTGTTGTCTCTGGAAGCTGAAGGACCTGTGTTCAGATTCAAGAAGGCAGAGGCAGGGAGTGCCCTGGGCTTGCTCACCGGCTAGTCCAGGCAAGTCAACATTCAGAGAGAAACTCTATACAAAAATGTAAGTGGACAACAATTGAGGAAGACTCCTGAAATCAACCCCAAGATGCCTGCCCCCGAGCACCTAAACACATACATAATCTTATAACATCTCTCTCTCTCTCTCTCTCTCTCTCTCTCTCTCTCTCTCTCTCTCTCTCTCTCTCTCTCTCTCACACACACACACACACACACACACACATACACACACACACACAAAATTAAAATGTGAAAATACGTTTGCTGCATTTAACTATTGCCTTTAGAGTTACTTGATAAAGAATATGAAAAATAAAATAATTACTATGTTTCAAGCAGAATCCTATGTTCTTTAAAACAAGTCCAGGCACATATAGACACAACCATCCTGTGTGGCCCCTGAGGTTGTGCACACTGGACAAGTCCAGAAGGAGCTCTTTCTGTTGCTACCACTATGGATGGGGGCCATAATTAAATCTCATTAATTTTGTGCCTTCTACTCTGAAATGTGTTACTGTAAGGAAGTTAGAGCAAAACTCACTTTTAAAGTAACTAATAGATAATAGTGTGTTACATTAATACATTATAATATAATAGTGTGGCTGGCCCAACATGAACTGATAGGTACATATTAAGTCTAGGGTGATGGATTATATTGGTTTCACAAGCGAGAAATTGCATTTCTGCATTAGAGGAGTCTCCCCACAGTTGAAAGGCAGGGAGAATTTTGCTTATGCAAGCAATTTTTAAACGCTTCAGGAACATTCGTTGCCAATAGACTCTGACCATACCTGGTTATTTTCCAGGCAGAGAAGTAACTACAGGGCTCCAGGCCTGGCCACTGTGGAACTGGAAGGTAACAAAATAGCATTACTCTTTAAAAATCATGCTCGCTTCCATCACCCTCACCTCACAGGTGGATACATTTCACCACAGGGAGAATGACATCTTTAAACTCTATTCTAATTCTAAGCGTGGATGTTAGCCACAATTATGGCATGTGGCAAAAGTCTCCATTTGGGCTAGATGGCAAATATTTTTAAATCTAAAATAACTTGGTTCCTAGAACCAGGTCACTTGTTCTCTAGATTTGGGGTCCCTTCCTGCCCTCGCTGCCCTATTGGCCCCTGCAATGGCCAGGAGGGATGCTTGTGCCTCATCTGACATTTTGAAATTCCCTACTCATCTTATTTTCTTAGGTACTTCTACTAATTCCAACCAAGAGGGAGAAAAAAAACCGTGTTTTTCCCTCTTTGTGCCTATAACTAGAGCCTATCTTGCCACCTGTTAGATATATGCAGCTATTGAACCCTGTCACATCTGACAGGGGTGACAGCAAGTGCCTTTCACACACTGACAGGTGCTGGAGAAGGGCTTCTGTAGCCACCCGTGCTTCCTTAACCTTGTGCATACTTGCCTGGAAGCTTCAGGGGCAACTCAAGGTGCACTTCCTTAATGGCCAATTGGCTCTGCCCACCACAATTTCATGGGCCACGCCCCTCTCTAGCAAGGCCTTGTTACTGCCAAGCTCACACTTTCGCACACACGGCACAGCCAGGAAAGTAGACAGACAGACAGACACACAGAGATTTGAACTCTCAGCTTGTGTTGAAAGTAAGGCTCCCTCACCACCGGTGAGGGCATAGTCAAAGCACAAGAAATCGCTGGGATTCTCAAGTTGAATGAGAGATGTGCAAATGATGCGCACGTCTCCATGTAGGACTGCAGGTTTAAGATCTAAACGCATGGCGCGGGTAACTGGGAAGCCTGGGCCTTTATTTATAAACGTGCCTCTCTCTTCAACCGCCCTATACCCTTCCCTTTGGATGAAAGGGAGAATTCCAAGCAGACTGAAAAAAAAACAATGGTAAATGTTTGCATTGCTGAGATTCACACTGGTGCCATGGGCGGATTTAAAGTGGACTGGGCTCCATAAACAAAATAAAAAGATGGTTTCCAAATGAAAATATGTTAAAAAAAAAAAAAAAAAACATACTGGGGGATGATGCTTCAGAGACACAGCCTGGTTAGTTGTAAAATGACTTTAAATTAGGCCTTAAAAAGGATTGCTAAATCTTGACACATATATGAGCAGCTTATTATCATGCAATTGTGCAGTAGTCGCTTGATCTAGTTACTGATTCGTCACATATGAATAAATGATTAATTACCAGAAAGGCTAAAACAGAGGAGAGAGCAGAGAGAGAAGAGAGCCGAAGCTCACCCTGCAAGAGGGGCTTAAACACGTTTATTGCCCTTTAAGTGCATTTCATTAAGGCCAATTAAGGACTTTCATGTCTTATTAGAAAAATGAAGTAGATTTATGATGTTTTCGTAGGTTGTAAATGCTGGGGCTAGCAGATACAAAACCGAGCTGAAATGTGGCAGTTAAGAACTAAGAAAATATATACAAATGCTCAGAGAAAGCAAATATTTAATGATGGTTCAACATGAAGGCGATCTTTAAATAAAAGAAAGGACGCACTTTTTATTTCCTCTCATCTATCACTATAAACTCTGGAATTTTCAAAATGAGTTTTTCTGTGTGACTCAAGAACCTACTTCAGGGTGGGAGGAGAAAGACCAAAGCCAACCTTTAAATGTCCTCACACAGTACCCCTCCACCGACCCCCATCTTCTCTCAAAAGCCAAAGCATGCACCCATAAAAATACACTTGCAATCACAGTGAAAACTATGTTCTTTAAAGAGAGGAAATGGAAAGTCAATCCAGCCCTGACAGACTTGTTAATAACTCCACAACAAGTAAAATTCACTTGGAAGCACAAGAGCCATGAACTTCCCTTCCCCTCTTTCCCCATCCCCTCAGATGATGGCAGAATGTTTGTCACACAGCCTGGATCTCCTTTACCTGGCTTCAAGGAAAACTACTAGTGGTTGTCCTCTGCATACCATTCTAACTATGGGGTTTATTCTCTTATTTAGGGCCATTCCTTTGCTTACACACACACACACACACACACACACACACACACATACACACACACACATACACACACACATACACACACACACATACACACACACACATACACACACACACATACACACACACACACACACACACACACACACACACACACACTTCAGTTCATGCAGTTTTGTCAAATGCAAGAGCCTTCGTTTGCAGACATCTGGTAAGGCACACATTTTACCTTGCACATCATGATGCACAATTGTTTATCATCTGTCCTCTTGGATAAATAATTTAAAAACATGTGAAACTTCTTCAAGAAAATACCAGCTGAAGAGGTATAGTCACAATTTCTTAAGCTTAAATTTCTCCTACTCTCAAAAAAAGAAGAAAAAAGAGGATTATTGGCAAGTGAGTAGATGATGTGTTGTCAGTTTTTTTTTTCTTCAAAAGATGTGTTACACAGCACAGGAAAGATGTCCAAAACTCACCAACAGCTCTGCAATGCACATATAACTATTAAATAAATGTGTTATTTTGCTTGTTGAAAACTTATTTACTGCCACAAAGAGACTGAACATGGAGTTTCCATGCTTCTTCAAGAGTAAATTTTTCTGTTGAGTACCTTTACAACAGTGCTACTGAAGGATCCAATGCAGAAAAGCACATTAAACAATGGCATTTATGACGGTGGACATTGGGACAGCAAAGGAAAGTCCTACAGGCTCGTGGTTGCCAAAAGCTACATACAAGCACACAAACCGGCAGACAAAATAGTAATTTCAGTGTCCTCAGTGCGACTCTATTTTGTTCTGTGAATTTGATTTTCCAAATAAAGACCTGGACAGAGACCTAACCCAGCTAGCCACGAGTCTGCTCAGACTCTGCAAAGAATTTTATTGAACTGAAATGTGATGAGCATCTGTCCTTAGTGATTTATCCCAGACAGCAGATACGTTATAAAATGAGCACTTTGCATCTGCAGCCATAAAAGAGAAACAGAACAGCCTTTTAGTTAATATCTAATCAAACTTCAAGACGCCTTTTGGGGCACCAGGGTTGCACTGGCTCATTCCCACGTACCGTTCTCTAGAATACTGAATGGGCCACCGTCAGACATTCTAAAATGCTAAGTTAAATGTCTAAATTGGGATTGTTATTTTTCCATATCAACAAACGCCCCTGGGTTTTGATTTTCACAACCTAAAATGTAAACCAGGCTGGGGTGGTTGTTCCCAGTAAGTCCTTATCATAGGGTGAAGGCTGTTTGATGAAACCTACTCAAGGTCGAGACTGGACAAACAGCTGTCTTGTCAGGCACAATAGGCTATTTCTGGCAAAACTGCTGCTTAAAGATGAAAAAGAAAAGAGCTGTTGAGCTTCGATGCTTCCAAAGAGCTCTAGAACGCAGGGTTCCTTCCACAAAGCAATTTTTAGCCAGCATCAATGTAAATGAATCCCAAACAGACCTATGCCTCTGGCTTAGGATACAGACACAAACATGAAAACTCTCACCCTAGGTTTTTCCACAAGCAATGCAATCTGAGATTGTCCAAAAAAATAATATATGTTCATCACACCTAGCCAATAACTTATCTATAAAGAGTCTGTTAAAACAGGGAATAAAATTGGTATGAAGTCACACACTTACAGTTTCAGGCTGTGTTGTGTCACTGGGTTTTAAAATTGGTAGAAAAAAGTTTGTTTGTTTTGTTGTTGTTATTGTTTGTTTGTTTGTTTGTTTTTCCTTTAGTAACCCTATTCCACCCTTAGGAAGTAGTAAAAATTCAGGAGATTCTTGCCAGGCCCTTGACTTCCTCTAAAAATTGGAATATTCTAGAATAGTAGACACAAGACCCCCATGGTAGTGCTTGGCTGAATGAAGTATATACTCTCCCAAGTACCTAACTCCCTTTCTTGACTTATAGGCTCTTAGTTCTTTCTTTATATTCCTTAACATTCTTATACATCTAAGTTCAAAGGACCAATAACTGGAATAAAAAAGAAGAAGAAATGAGAGATGCTGTACTTGGAAACTGTGAGCCACCTAAAACTTGATTATACTATAATATTCTGTGTATTTGGCCATCATATATTTAACCCATTGTATCAGAGCTCACAGATGTGACAAATCCTGCCAGCACCTGGGTTTATAAATAAAGTTTATAATCATTTTCAGGTTATTTGGGGCTGTTTCTCATCACAATCCTAAGAGGCCACATCATCTGAAAGGCATGATGCTTGCAGTCTGGCCCTTTATAGATCACCTGTACTATACAGAACACCTCCTTGCACTTAAGATTTATAGATGGAGCCCGGAGGCAGAGGCAGGTGGATCTCTGTGAGTTCAAGACCAGCCTGATCTACAAAGAGAGTCCAGGACAGGCTACACAGAGAAACCCTGTCTCAAACAAACAAAGATTTAAAGATGGGTGATGAGTGACATGAAATTTCATCCAGTGATGATTGCTGCTCCCAGTGAGCTTTGCATTTGCTAATGTTGTGTGTGTGTGTGTCCATGACAGCTTTATTCTTCAAGGGGAAAGGATGACTAGAGACCTAAGTATTTAGTGAACTATCTCTCCAGTATGTATCCATTATAGATTGTTGTCAGCCACCTCAGGAAATGCCTTGTTTGTTTTTGAGGAGTGATAAGTGAAAGCTGAATTTCAGATGAATTTCTTCTTAAACAATTTGTTCAGACAGATAATCCTGAAGTCTACCCCACCTTTGGTTCCCAAAATAGACTTCTAATCACCATACACCTTGTCTGAAAGCTACTAAGTCCCAAGAGTCTCGGGAACATTTTTTTTTTTAAACTTCCTTAGAAGAAAAAAAAAAAAAAAAAAAAAAAAAAAAAAAAAAGGCCAAACAATGAGATTAAAACTACAGGTCTCTATGTTGCTTGGTGCTGTTCTTCTTGCTCCAGACTACAGAAAATCCTAACACTGGCTAGCACCTGTTTAGATTTTTATTCTGTGCAATATACTAAGCCATGTATTTGTACTTTAAGACTCATAGTAAGTCATAAAATATGTCATTGCCCTCCCATTTTATAGATGAGCAAAGTGAAGGCTTAAAGAAGTACAGGTGTGTATTTGACCTCATGAAGTAGCAAACAGCATGATAAGACCAGCTGCCAGGTCTGTGTGATGCCGAGGACGTCCTCTGAGACCATGACGCTGGAGAGAAGGTCAGTGGGAGAAACTACTTTTCCAGATGTAGAAACAAAGAAAAAAGATTGTGAAAACAAAATCATTCATCTGGATAGGATGACAGATTTGGGATTTGAGTGTGAGGTGTTCAAATCCCAGTAGATCATCTTGACACTGCTGCATGGGCAAAGCATCTTCTATCAACTCTATTCTTCCTCATTGTTCCTTTGTGTGTGTGTGTGTGTGTGTATGAGTGTGTGCATGGGTGGGTGTATCTGTGTGTACACATGTACCCATGAGTGTGTGTGCCAGTGGTTTGTTGTATGTAATTCACAATCTTTCTTCTCATTAAGAAAGAGAAAGGCTTGTGCCTGAAACACCAGCTTCTTTTTTTTTCATCCTACATCTCCTCAAAGCTCGAAGAGTGCTCCCACGCTGTGAGCTTCCTTGCTAACAGTGGCTGGAAACCCCTGCTTTGTAGCAGCAAAGGCACACCATCTGAGCCGACACCCGGGGAGGGATGTGTCATAAAGGGACATTCCTCATAATCAAGGATAATTCAAAAGGGAAACAGTGACCGAACATCTATGAGAGCAACAGAAGCCTAATCCCTAGCCCAGCTCTGCAGACGAGGCACAGGCTGCTGCAAAGCCAGGGCAGATGCCAGGGACGGGGCCAGCCACAAACAGAACAGAAGTCCAGTCCAGAGCTTGGCATCTGGGTTCTTCAGCTGCCAGCCTTGCCTCACGAGTAGCCCCAGTGTCTGGCACCCATGCAGAGAACAACAGAGGACGAGGCTAAAGAGGTCCATGCTCTGTCCTGCCAGCAACAGGATGAGGCTGTGCCAAGTGAAGGCTGCAGCGCCATGCCACTGCCAATGTGCCTTGGAACGGCTTAGATATTTTCTAAAGGGACAACAGAATTCCTGCAAAAAGAGAAAGACTGGGTCCAACACAGAGAACCATTCTTCCCATTTTCCTTTTATTTTCAAACGAATGAGAATACTATTCTTGCCCACAATCTTTCTTTTTCACAAGCCTAATGTGGCCATGTTTCTTTTTGCTTCACTCCTCCAGGCCAAAGCCTCACATCCACATCAGCCCACCACCAGTTCGTCTCACATGTGTTTACTAAACTTCTGTATTTGGGTTGTTGTTGTTGGTTTGTTTGTTTTTAGACTTCAACGTTTGCCTTTATCCCGTTTCCATTTCCAAAAGGCATTGCCCATAGAACACGCAGAGAACATTGAGGGTGCGGAGAGTAGGGGGGAGGCTGAACGCCATCCTGGTAAAGAAGTCCATGAACAGCTGCAGCCCTGGGGGTTGCATTCAAAGATTCGGGGTTCTCTTTGCAAGGTAAAAAAAAAAAATGGGAAGACAGTGGAGTGCGGACACGCAGCAAGGCAAGGCTACACTCTAAATATCAAGATTCCTTGTTTGTTTGTTTCTCTGGATGGTTGGGTTTTTGTGATGCTAAGGATTGAACCCGGGGCTTCCTGGATGTTAGACAATCACTCTGCCACTGGGCACAGCCCCAGCCCTCTGTTACCAGGAAAGCTGGGGTTCTCAGTTTTATTAATAAAACAATTCTAAAAGAGTCTCAAAAATCAGATCAAGGTCCATTGTATTGGACCTGGAAAGAAAAACAACAGGGCAGGCCAGTCCTAAATCTCAGCAGCTGCCAGGCAGAGGGCAGTGGGGATGAGGAAGGGGGAGGTCATGCCTTCTGAGCCAGGGTCCAGGAAAGCAAGTGGGCTAAGGGAAGGAGGTGAGCAAGCAGCCGAAGGAAAGACAGGGAGGAAGGGAGAAAGCTCAGAGCGGCAGGAAATTATGCTAAGATTTCTGGTCAGTATCTGAAAATGACACAGAAAAAAAGGAAAAGGAAAAGTTACTTTAAAAAAAAATTACAACTCAGAAAACAGGCAGACTAACCAGGAAGCATGTGACTGGGTGGGGAATGTATGTAAGTACATTATCAAATTAAGGGAATAATTACCCCCTCCCATCTTCCTGAAAAGTCTTCAGGTGAATCTACTTTCCCAAGGAATGGTGTCCCGGGCAGGTGATTGACAGGCCTACCTGGTTTAACTCTTAAGGGAGGAGACAATTGTATGTAAAGCCCTAATCCAGTGGTTCTCGACCTTCCTAATGCTGTGACCCTTTAATCTAGTTTCTCATGTTGTGATAACCCCAACCATAAAATTATTTTGTTGCCACTTCATAACTGTAACTTTGCTACTGTTATGAATTAAGTTGTAAATATCTGTATTTTCTTTTTAAATTTAATTTTATTAATTTATTCATATTACATCTCAATGGTTATCCTATCCCTTGTATCCTCCCATTCCTCCCTCCCTCCCACTTTCCCCCTACTCCCCTCCCCTATGAGTGTGACTGAGGAGGACCTCCTCCCCCTGCATATGTTCATAGGGTATCAAGTCTCTTCTTGGTAGCCTGCTATCCTTCCTCTGAGTGCCACCAGGTCTCCCCATCCAGGGGACGTGGTCAAATATGAGGCACCAGAGTACATGTGAAAGTCATACCCCACTCTCCGCTCAACTGTGGAGAATGTCCTGTCCATTGGCTAGATCTGGGTAGAGGTTTGAAATTTACTGCCTGTATTGTCCTTGGCTGGTGCCATAGTTTGAGTGGGACCCCTCAAACTAGATCTAATGGTCTTAGGTGATCCCTGTGAAAGGGTCATTAAACCCCACAGTTCAGAACTGCTGTTCTAATCTCTGGAGAGATTAGACCGCCGCCCCAAACCAGAGGTTAAACTCAGCATCAGCTCTTTTAACCAGGGCAAAGCAACTTTTCCTTAACGGGCTTCACTAAAGCCCTTTACCTCCACTTTATCCTAAGGAGGGGCAGCTGTAAAACTTCCCGCCCAGTGTCACCTGGGAGATGGGAGGTAGGGCTCAAGGCTGCCAATAAGAGAGCCATCCTCAATAGCGTCCAAGGCTACTAATCCCTGAGCAATACTTTGAAACAGCAGAAATTCTTTGTCCTCTGTCCATTCATATTTGATGAGGAAAGAGGGAAAACAAAAGCAGAGGACTATGAAGAGCCCTCATCGATGGAAGTCCTCTTCACTGAACAAGGGCTTAGGTTTGTCAGCCAGGTAAGCAAAAACAGGGTGGATTTTCAGGAAGGAAATACATAGAGAGCATCATGGCCATATGACTTCATTCCAGGACTCAGATAAGGTGTGAGCTTAGGAATATTATGTGTAAAGCTATAGTGTGAAAATGAAAGTTATTTTATTAGCTAATGTAACTAGGCCCTCATTATCCTACCTAAGATCTAGATTAATAGATATGAATGTTAAGTTTTAAAATCTTCAAAATAATTCTTACTTAGCCTCTTGTGTTTTAATAGAAACTTTATATAATTATTTGAGGGTAAACAAGATGTATTAAGTTAGCCATAAATATAGCACTCTGCTCCACTATGGGCCCAACACTATACCCTACTCCTGTACCTTATTTTCCAGTCTCTTCCATCACAGTGGCCTCACTGGAGTTAGCCCACTCACTTTCTTAGGCTCCCCCACCAACGCTTCTCTTGAGGTTTAGCTTCCATAAGTAAAGGACTGTCTCGGAGGGATTTGCTATTTGTCCAGACCCTCCCTGGTGTATAATCTCCAGCACAGGGCTCAGCCTTTGACTATCTCGCTTTGTATGTAGTAGTTCTCACATCACTATGACTTAGCCAGTGTGATAGCCTTGCAGAAGACTTTCAGCTTTATCTTCCATAAAATCTGACCCAGCCTGGACCCTGATAACAGCTTGAGATTTTTAGAAGTGATTACTTGTTTTCCAAAATACAGTTTATCTTGACGTAGAATTTATTTCTGTATGTATTATTAAAATATTTTATGCCACTGTCAAAACCAATACTTTTTGGTGTCAATATTGCCGGTGGAGTGCCAACGATGTATAAAAAGAATAGGGCTCCAAAAAGAGTAATTTACATCTAATGCAGTAAGTACAAAGACTAACTCTTGTGACTTGGTCCCATGGACTTACTATGGGGAAAATCTGGTCTCTGAACTACGAACCTGAATATTGCTTCATATCACTTACAAGATTTTCAGTTTTTTCATTGTGTGTGTCTGTCTGTCTGTCTATCTGTCTGTCTCTCTCTCTCTCTCTCTCTCTCTCTCTGTGTGTGTGTGTGTGTGTGTGTGTGTGTGTGTGTGTGTGTGTGTATGCCACAATACATATGTGGGGAATCAAAGGACAGCTTTGCAGAGTTTTGAAGGGGTTTGCTATTCTCTTCTACCTGTGAGTCCCAGGAATTGAACTCAGGTCACCAAGGTTGGCAGCAAACACCTTTCCCCACTGATCCATCCATCTTACCAGCCATCACAAGATTTTTTAAGAGTAAAGAGACTGAACAGGGCGTGGTGGTGCATGCCTTTAATCCCAGCACTCAGGAGGCAGAGGCAGGTAGATCACTGTGAGTTCAAGGCCAGCCTGGTCTACAAAGCAAGTCCAGGGCAGCCAAGGCTACACAGAGAAACCCTGTCTCAAAAAACCAAAAAAAAAAAAAAAAAAAAAAAAAAGAGTAAAGAGACTGAATATGCTTTTTAGAGGGTCCCCAAAGCCACACTTCAGTGGAAAGTACACCTCACTATCAAGAAAAAAAAATCAAGAATTTGTCACTAACTGCTTGCTCAACGTTTATCTTTTATCTCTGCTTCTTAAATGTTCAAGAGGAATTTATTTTGCTTTGTTTTGTTTTGCTCTCCTTTAATAATAACATTATATTAAAAGCTGAAGCCACTCTGCAAATTTCAGAGCTACCAACTGGATCAAAGAGAATGAAATGGACATCAACAGAAATTGATTTAAGGATCTTCAAAAAGACAACAGAAAGAAAATGTGCTCAGAGAAGAGTGACTATCAATGGCATTTTGTGCCAGATATCAGCATGTCAAAAATTATTGTTTTATTGCACTGTAGAAATAATTTTTTTATTTTTCTTCATAAGTACATGTATTACATATAGAGCAAGACTCCCAAAATATGCATTTTTTAAAAGTGATATTTTCTCACATAGAATAATTTGAATTCCCAGTGTTAAAAATATTAAAATTAACTGCCCACAGGAAAATACCACCAACTGCTAGGCTCAAATGAGACTTTTAACTGAGGAGAAGGGTTCTGTCTCCTTGTTTCTTAGCCCAGTGCTTTCCCAAGCCCAGTTCTAATCTTAACCCTAATCCACCATTCAGTTGAAACATCTGATTGACAACAGCGAAGAAATCAGTTTAAAGCACACACTGTGCACATGCTAAGGTGTCACCAGTCATGCTTTATGTAGCCCCTTGGCTTTCACAAGACATTTGTTTGAGACACAGCAAAAAAAAAAAAAAATAGCAACTCAAAGGGCCAATTTTGGAAAAGTTTTGGGTGGAAATAGGTTCCTTCCAGTGGGTTTTCTAGTGAAGAACAAGAAGAAAAATTCACCCACATACTTTCACCAAGAAAACAAAATGGAGCTTTAGGAAAGAAAAAGTTGACTTGCTTTTCCATCTGGCCCCAGCATAGACTTTAGCTTTCAATATATACTGGGAAGTCAAGCTTTAGGAAAGGTGAGGACTGTCACACCTCTGCCAAAAATTAATACAGATTTTAATGGTGAACTAAACTCGTAGTTTTATGCATATTAGTGATGGACATGTGAACAAGGGGAAAGTTGTCTGCTGTGAATCATCTGCTGGCTCAAATCCCTGCCCTGTCCCTTGCCTGATAGCTCTGCCCTATGACCAGATAATGGCTTCAGAGGGGAATGAAAGCCAATGGGATAAACTACATTAAAGATTTAAGGTGATAATTTCTCATTTAGCTATGTCTCATCATTGTTTTAGAGGCAGCTCATATGTTGTAAAAAGTCACTGGATCTTCTGGAAAGCTGATGTGAATGTCAAGGATGGTGGGGAGGCTGGAATGTTGTAGGTCCAGAGTTTGGTTGCAATTTATCTTGGACTAATGTTATCCTCAACAAGGAACATGTCTCACCCATATCTGACCTAACATCCCTGTTACTAACAGGTAAAACCATTTGAGATGTATTAATTTAATAGCTTACTAGTTCGCACCAACCAAAAGACTAAGGGAGTTGTCAGAAAGCAACTGAGGCACATAGCAGAGATTTCCCCACTTTGTTTTAACCTAATGTTGCCATTAGTGTATTTGGAGAGTATCTTAATGTATGACTTTCTTTCTTTCTCTTTTGTTTGTTTGTTTCTTTCTTTCTCTTTCTATAAAAACTCCATCAAACATGCTGGATGATGGAATTAATTTAGGGTAACTTAAATCTGTGGTCCCTGCCATGGTCAGTTATGTTTGGCTCCAGGATAAACTCTTGTTCCCTTTGAGGTGAGAATTGCACTTTTTAAAATCTATAATGTATATTATTTTAAGACAAGAACCTGTTCTGGAAATTGTTGTTAAAAATGAAGTCTTTCATTGTTTTTAAAGCATCTGGTCTGCCATATTAAAGAGAGAATCTTTCCATTCAGCTGAATGCTTACTGAGTATCTATTATATGCCCTCACAAACCTCAAAAACAGTTGTGGAGAGATGGTGCTTTTTCTGTGGGCGCCTTGGCATTAGAGGAAATCCTATCCTGTCCCTGCAAGACACAGAGAGGAGGAACCAGACACCATCTTGAGATAGAGCCAATTTTTTGAAATTGAACTACCTTGAGGGCCTGAAAATGGAAGAGAACTTTAATCAGTGAGTACTAATATATGATCTACAAAAGCCCCAGAGAGACAGCCTGAGAAAGCAGTTCTGGAGAGCAAGAAGGCCAGACACTGACAAGATACAAGTGAAACATGTATTTCTGTTGCTGTGATAAAAACCTGACCAAAAGCAACTTAGGGAAGGGTTTATTTGACTTACACTCCCATGTCACAACTAATCGTTGGCAGAATTCAGGGCTGGAACCAAAACAAAGCACAGAAAATCATAGCTAACTGGCTCATGCTCAGATAGCTTTAACAGCTCAGGCTCACCTTCCTAGGAATGGTGCCACCTATAGTGGGCTGGGACCTTCTACATCAACCCAACCCCCCATAGACCTCACCACAGGCAAATGTGATCTGGGAAATCCTCTAGTTGAGACTCCTTCAGATAACTCTGAGCTATATTAAGCTAATGCTGAAGCCAATTAAGACAATAGACTTGATACCCTATGAGCATATTCAGGGGGAGGTAATCCCCCTCAGTCACAGTCATAGGGGAGGGGAATAAGGGGAAAATGGGAGGGAGGGAAGAATGGGAGGATACAAGGGACGGGATAACCATTGAGATGTAACAAGAATAAATTAATAAAAAAAAATTTTTAAAAAAGACAATAGCCCTGCCCTTAGTAACTGGTGGGATCTGAGAGTAAAATCAATAATGTCGAGGAAAAAGTTAGAAAAATGTATGACAAAAACAGTAATATGGTTAAATTATTCATCAAAATGGAAGAAAAATTCAGCAAGGGAATTAGATTTTGAAAGGAAAAAATTAGAAAAGTCAGAAATGAAAAGGTCAATGAATTAAACATAATAAAATGTACCAACCAAGCAGAAGAAAGTATATTAGGGATACACGACAAGGTCAAAAATTACCACAGTGGGACAGTAATAAAGGAAAACTAAATAAAGATGCCACAATGTCCAACAACTCAATGAGACATCCTAGAGGCAAACCTTAAGAATCCACAAGCGAGAAAGAGGTGCCAAGCCAGAAAATAAAGTTATAGGTAATTTATTCAATAATATTGTAGCAGGAAATCTCAAATCTAAAGACTATCCAGATGGGCATGACCAGAGAAGAGCATCCCTATGATACAGTCTAGTCAAGGTGTCAGAAGTAAGCAAAGGAAAATACTAAAAGTTATAAGGAGAGGACAAAGGAAAACATAACATCAAAAAGCCAAGAAACCATGTAGTTATATACCCTGAAGTAAACAGCTGCCAACCAGAAGTGCTATCCCCAGATGAGTTATCACTTAAAATTGACAGAGAAATACGGACATTTCAAAATAAACACAAACACAGTTTGTGAACATCTAGTTAGCAATGATGAATAGTCTTAAAAGAATACTTTACATAAAGGAGGAAAACAGTTCCAGTCATGGGAGCACAGGAAAGAGTAAATTTCATGAGGAGAATAAATTAACAAAGGAGATCTAGGAAGGAATTCATCTTGCCCAACACATAAGTAAACTAGTACTAAAAAGAGAAAAGAAAAGAGCAAACAATCATCTAATCAATAAAGGGAACAGTAAAATAATACAAATTAAACATCTCTTGATAAAAATTTTACATGTAAATGATGTCAAGTCACCAACAAAGAGATTCAGACCAACTAACTGTATTAAAAAACTAGATCCATGTATCACTTACTTTCAAGAAACACACCTCACTAGTAAGGACATCTAGAGCCTAATAGTCTAAGGGTGGAAGTCAATCTATCAAGCATGTGACAACTTAAAACAATGTGATATAACTATTCTCATACCTGATAAAGTGACTGAATTCCTAAATTAGTCAAAACAGATAAAGCTATTACATGTTAATAAAGGAAACAGTCTGTCAAGAAGATATAATAATTATAAATATATATGCACTCAATCTTTGGGCTCCCCATTTCATAAAACAAACACTAATGGGCACAAAAGGTCAGATAGGTCCTAATGTAACAATAAGAGGTAGCTTTAACACCCCATTTTTACTTTTAGCTATGTCATACAAACTAAAACTCAAAGAAAAAACACAGAGTTCAAATACACCACAGATCTAATGGACCTAACAAATATTATCCAACAAAAATGGAATACAAATTATTTCAGTACCCCTCATACCTTAAAACAGACCACATTCTAGATTATAAATCAAATCTCAATAAATACAAAAGAATTGATGTTTTTCTCTTGTCTTACTATGTCATGGTGAAATAAAACTAGAAATCACAAGCAGGAGAAGCTTCAGAAGTTACACAAAGGCTTGGAAATTGAGTAATACCAACAATAATAAGGAGAGAATCACTAGAGAAATCATGGATTAATTTTAAAACCTTCTAGAATCATATGGAAATCAAAATACAACTTACCAGAACCTATGAGACACAGATATAAGGCAAAAGGAGACAGTGTTTGCCCAAGAGTACTAATATAAAAAATTCAGAAAGACCTCAAGTACTTTATCACAATGTTTCAGAAAAACAAGAGTACCTCAAACCTGAAAGCAAAGGTGGCAAGAAAAGATAACAATCAAAGTAGACACTAATGAAATGAAGACCAAAAGAATAAATCAAGTCAGGCATGGTGGCATACACTTTTTTTTTAAAGCGCAGACTTTTATTTTTTTATTTTTATTTTATTAATTTATTCATATTACATCTCAATTGTTATCCCATCCCTTGTATCCTCCCATTCCTCCTTCCCTCCCATTTTCCCCTTATTCCCCTAGAGGGGAGGCATACACTTTTAATCCCACATTTCAGGAGACAGAGGCAGGCAGATCTTGGTGAGTTCAAGGTCAGCCTGGTCTATAAAGCAAGTTCAGGAAAGCCAGGGTGTTACACAGAAAAGCCCTATCATGAAAAAAAAAAATAGAATACATCAATTAAAACATTGGTTCTTTAAAAAATAATAATAATAAAGTTACAAATCCCTAACCAAACTAAGAGAAAGAGAGAGAGAGAGAGAGAGAGAGAGAGAGAGAGAGAGAGAGAGAGAGAGAGAGAAGGTTCAAACTAACAAAATTAGAAATGAAAGGAGACAGAATAGTATAGATTCCAATGCCATGCAGTTGACATAATTTAAAACATATTCCAGAACACTGGGGAACCTAGAAGAGAGAGATAAAGCCCAGTCATCTATAACTTACCAAAACAAATTAAAAGGTAAAAATAATTAAAGCAACAAGATTGAAGTAATAATCG
Source organism: Acomys russatus (assembly GCF_903995435.1). NCBI lineage: Eukaryota > Metazoa > Chordata > Mammalia > Rodentia > Muridae > Acomys > Acomys russatus. Next base: position 33,161,365 of record NC_067147.1, on the reverse strand, counting down.
ACTCAGCCAAGACAAAAACCCAAGAGGAGGCAGTTTCACTGTTGCCTCTTCTAAGATTTAACTGCACTTGCGGCTCAGGTCTCACAGGGTCCCGGTTCTGCTGCTTGCTCTCTAGTGATGGTGTTTTTTCAGTCTCTTCGTTGGCTCCTCCTTCATCACTGACTCTTGGACTAGCCCAGTTTTCTGGGCGTGGCCTTCTCCATGTATCAGCATTCACTCCCTGGGTTTTAATTCTCTGCTAGCTAGTCATCCCCAGTATCAACCCTTCTCCATACTGAAGCTGAGACGCCCAGCCTACTCACCGCTATCATTTGTGTGTCTGCTTCACCGATGATCTATAGTTTAGGAGGATGATGGGAACTCCGCTCATGTTGCTACTGTCACAATTTATGCCTCTCATTTTTATAACTATATTGTTAGTAAATCCTGCTGCGGTTCAATGTTGAAGCATTTCTAGATTTCAACCACTCCTTATCGCCTCCACCGTGACCACTTTTTCCATTATACAGATGCCCTTTTAGCATGCCCTATGATTTATTTACATAGCCTGCTTATTATTTATATAACTGTCTACATCTTTAGAGTGCAAGCTCCATCTGGCAGAGGTCTTATTCATTTCATTATGTATCTTAAGCTCCTGCAACAGTCTGGCTCATAGAAGGTATTCAGTAAACATTGTTCTAACTGATTTATTTGATGAATGTATATTGAATATTTAAATTCCCTGGGCATTGGACACATATGAATAAATCATGCCTCTGTCCTCATTGAGTTTATATTGGAGTGAGGAGAAAATTAACAAACTAACAAGTAACACACTTTTAGATGGAAACAAGTACTCTGAAAAGCAACCGTGAAAGCAATGGAGGGCCTTTTAGGTGTGGCAGTCTAACAAGTAGCAATGGGTGGAAATTTAGAAGATCACATTTCAGGCAAGAGAGATCAACAAGATATCTAAGGCAAGGATGCATTTAGTTATTTAAAGGGCAGAAAGAAAATGCGACTGATAAAGTTGCTCTGGAAAACAGCTGGAGGGCAAGTGTGAGTGAGTGGCCATGGGCAGGTCGCACAGGCCTTGGATGCTGCTGCAAACCACCCGAATTCTACCCAGTGTATAACAATTTGATTGAGGGAAGATGTGGAGAACGGCTTGAGGAAGGAAAAAAATGAAACTAGGGATTCGTTAAGAAACTTTTGCCATTGCCTGGCAGTGGTGGCGCACACCTTTAATCCCAGTATTCGGGAGGCAGAGGCAGACAGATCTCTGAGTTTGAGGTCAGCCTGGACAGCCAGGGCTACACAGAGAAACCTTCGCAGGGGTGAGGAATGCATTGCAAGATGGCAGACTTTTACTTTGGGGTAATATGGTGGGTGAGACACTTAAAGAACAAAACATAATCTATCTCAAAATAGACAAATTACAATAAACATGTATTTAAATATGATGATGGGCTTGCCTTAAAAAAAAAAAAGAAAGAAAATGGAAAAATCACTGAGATAAAAAACAATCAAGTGGGACTTGAAATCAGAACACTAAAGAACTTTAGAAGTCAGTCATGATTATCCTGAAGATGGAAAGTAGAGCGGGAACTGACATTTACAGGAGTGAAGTTGCTCACCACATGAGAGCCAGGCCACAGGTCTACACAATGTGGCTGCACTGAGATCAGAATTCTATGTGACAATGCGACCTTCTGTGAGGCCAAAGAAGCAGGATCTTAACCCTCCGAAGCAGGAAAAGCCAGGAAAGAACAACCAGTGGCCTGTCATCACAAAACACCAACCCAGGCTGACTGTAAGAGTCTCTATAGGATCTGACAAAGGACTAATATCCAAAATATATAAGGAACTCAAGAAAGTAAACATCAACAAACCAAATTGCCCAATTTAAAAAATGGGGTACAGAGCTAAACAGAGAATTCTCAACGTAGGAATAGTGAATGGCTGAGAAACACTTAAAGAAATGCTCAACATCCTTACTTATTAGAGAAATGCAAATCAAAGTGAATCTGAGATTCCATCTCACACCTGTCAGAATGGCTAAGATCAATAATTCAAGTGACAGCACATGCTGGCAAGGATGTAAAGAGAAAGAGAAACATTTCTCCATTGCTGGTGGGAGGGCAAACTTGTACAACCACTTTGGAAATCAATCTGGAACTTTCTCAGAAAATTGGGAATAGTTCTACTGCAAGACCCAGCTATACCACTCCTGGGAATACAGCGAAAAGATGCTCCACCATACCACAAGGACATTTGCTCATCTGTGTTCATAGCAGCTTCATTCATAACAGCCAGGATCTGGAAACAACCTAGATGTCCCTCAACCAGAAATGGATAAAGAAACTGTGGTACATTTACACAATGGAATACTACTCAGCTATTAAAAAGAAGGAAATCTTGAAATTTGCAGGCAAATGGATGAAACTAGAAAAGATCACCCTGAGTGAGGTAACAGAGACCCAGAAAGACACACATGGTGTATACTCACTTATAAGTGGATATCAGGCCAACATAGATGTCCTCTGAGTGACTCCACCCAGTGGGGGATTGGGACAGATACGGAGACTCTCAGCTGAGCTCTGGGCAGAGCCCTGAGAGTAGCATGAAGGGTGGGGGAGCCTCATAGGGAGGCCATCAAGACTGGCAGGGACCCCTACTTCCCCCCTTGCATAAACTGATGCACCAACAAAGGACAGTGCATGCAAAGAACCTAGACACCACCCCCATTCAGACGTAGCCAATGGACAGCTCATTCTACACAGTTGGGGGTGGGCAGAGCGAGTACTGCCTCTGACATGAACTCTGTGCCGGCAATTTGATCACTTCCCCTTGGCAGGGAGACCCTAGTACATACAGAGGAAAAGGATGCATGTTATCCTGATGAGACCTGATAGGATGGTCAGATGATAGGGGAGGAGGCCCGCCCCTGTCAGAGGTCTAGGGGAGGGGAATAGGGCAGAAGAGGGAGGGAAGGTGGGGACGGAAGATACAAGTGAGGTGATAACAATTGGGATATAAGGGATATAATGTGAATAAGTTATAATAAATTTTGAAAAATAAATGAAGAAAAAAGTTTCTACAGAATAAATAAGTCTCCCCAAAGTTTATAACAAAATACTTTCCAATGAGTCTATTTGCTACACAGCTAGGAAATCCACAAGAACAAAAAGTAAAGAACATAAAGTAAAAATAAAAATAAAAGTAAAAGACCAATACACTTAGAAATAGCTAAAGAAAGTCATAAAATGACAAAATATATTATCTTGGAATCAACCTAAAGAAAACAAAACACTTACAAAGACCATTTTGGGGTTCAGAGTCTTGAAGACACTCATTCTGAATGCTATGGTCAGCTATTTAAGAGCTGATTGTTAACAAAAAAGAAATATAATTTCTAGATTCACAGAAAACATTAGAAAAAGAAAAAAAATTAAGTTCAATAAGGAAAAGTCAAATTTAGGTAGAAAATAGAAAACATTTTTAAATAGAATAAGAATATATAATAGCAAAAATATGAACATAGTGAGGTTCATAAAATATTGGCAATGAATCAAAGTACGATAAACCAACAGCTTGGTTGTTGTTCAGTTCTGTGAGTGTTCACAAAAGAAACACCTATGTCCACAGAAAATAAAAAGTGAAAAATAAATGCAGACAGCTTAATCTGGGAAGATTCTATCCGAAAGATATGATAGCCATATTAATACCAAATTATAGTCATGAGAGTAACGTGCTTGGAAATATACATAACTTTTATCAGAAAAAAGAAGCAATTCTAAAGTTCATTGTACCAAATGAAATAACTCTTAAACACACAGAACTGCAAGAATAATTAATAAATCCACCGTTTGGCCAGGGGATTTAACGTATTCACCTAAGTACTTAAAAGCAAGAGTTAGTAAACATATCATTTCTGCTTTAGAAATGACATCATATATATAATCTGCTCTAGGGGGTTAGAGAATAGTGCTGTCTCAAACACGAAGAATTGATAGTAACTGGTCAAATGCTGATCACAAAGCACCAGTGACTTGCACATCCCATCTGCACTCACTAAAGTACAAGTTAATTTAAACAATAACAAAAGTGCAACTCTTTAAAAATAATGTTCTCGCATTTAAAATAGACTCTCCTCAACTCAAAGAAAAGTCAAATATAAACTGTAAAACACAATTAGATGGACTACATAGCCAACTTTAAGGTTTATAATAGGCAAGTAGAAATGCTGAAATTTAATATTACACAAATTTAATATCACAAACATCCAAATAAAAAGTAGTTTTTAATTAAGGGAATAAAGCAATTTCAGGAAAAATTGAATATAAATATATCATTAAGAATTGAGTTTGTGATCTGTAATGTGCACTGTGGGTTAGGGCACTCGTTGACAAACCAGATGACGTAAGTTCCATCCCTGGTGCCCACGTGATGTAAAGAAACTGGTTCTGCAAGTTATCTTTTGATGGTCACATGTGAGCTGTGGTGTACTCCTGCCAACAACCTACTAGTCAACAAGCAAGTAATTATTGTAAGTAATAGCTATAAAATAGCAATTAATTTTAAGTGAAATACAATAGAAAAACAAAAGAAGGGTTTTTTAAAACCAGTAAAATAAATAAATTTGTGATAATATTGGTCAAGAAGAACACAGGCAATTAATATGATAAGTGAAAATGAAGCTATAAAGTCATATGCAAAAATAAATAGAAACTTAAATGAAATGAAAAATTCCATTAAATACACGTGACTTTATAGCCCAACTGTTAGGCAGAGATTTCCAAAGAGGAGACATCTCTCAACTCAGTTTTCTGAGAGTATCATAATCCCAATATTGAAAGCATTTGATGTGCTGAAGCAAAAGGAAATACAGGCCAATTTGAATGAAAAAATATAATCCAATCTCCCTCAAAAATACAGCTGTGAACTTCTGAACAAAAAATTAACAAACTGAATCTAGATTTATAGTTTTTAATGTGGCACATCTTGAGCAGGTTAGATTTATCCCAGTAATAAACATTTAGAGATACTTTTATAATTCACCACAATAAAGAAATAAAAGAGATTTTTAAAAGCACATAATAGGCATAATAGATATGAAAGATTTCATGAAAAATTGAAATCGGTTCATAATAAAAATTAATAACAAACTAGACAATGGAAGTAATATTATCAGGTAGAAAAAGTGCCTACTAAAAATCTATAACAACAAACAGTATATACAATATTAAAAGTGTCTTTAAAATCAGAAAAAAAAAACTTACGATGATTATAGCAAGGAAATAAAATATTAAGGTTTGTTTTAATTTAATAAAGGATACAAGCCTGGAAATCAAGAAGAGAAACTATAGCCGTTAGTGTAACAGGAAACTACACTAGATATACAAATTTCTTTTTTTTTTTTTTTTTTTTTTTTTTTTTTACTATTTCAATTGACCCATAAAAATTGTACATATTTATAGGACGCTGTGTTATTTCACGATACATGTGTACAATGTGTAATGATCAAATCAGGGTAATTAGCACTCCCAGCATCTTAAACATTTATCATTTCTTACAAATTATTTTTAAAGCAAGATTTAATCAAGCTAAAGCCTTAATATTTAAAAGCTAATTACATTTGTATAAGCCAGCAACAAACATAAAATGCAATTTTAAAGGCCACATATATAATGAAATATTAACAAATGAAATCTATATCTTAGATTTTATTGAAGGTAATATAGGACAAAGGAGTTGAGAAGAATGTGGGTAAAACAATACAATGATTACAGTTGCAGCTGAAACCATTACGGTATTCTTTCTATATCTGTATGCTTGAAAAATTCCACAATAAAAACATTTTTAAGATAATATCTACCAGTACAAATATTTGGAGAAAATACGAGTTAAATTCTCTATACCCTGGAGCGAGAAAAATCTTCCTATAACAAAAATGTGCAAATCTGAAACAAACAGGAAACACGAGGATGCCAAACCACCAAGGTCAAACCGGAAAGGAAGAATTTGAACTCAGCACAGAGGAGGGGCAGACCTACTAGAAGAAGTGTTCCCAGAAAGCTAAGCAGGCCATAATAGAATCTGAACATAAAAACAAAACACAGGCAGTTGACAGAAAGAAAGGTGCCCAGGTTTACTCACAACAAAAGACATGACTGCACCTGCCCTGACACGATCCAGACCTCTGACAAAGGCTCGGATCCTGACAACTTGGTCTGAGAACACGATTTGTCACAGTTCTGACAAAAGCGCCTGACAGAAATAACGTGAGGCAGGAGGGGGTTCTTTGGCTCAGGGTTTCAATGGGCTCTCAGGCCAACAAAGAAAGAAAGATGTGGCGGAGTTCCCTGCAGGAGGATGGATGGCGAAGTGGAGTTACTTCACATGGTGATAAGAGGGAACTCGGGGTACACATCACATAGTCTCCCCAATTAGTCACCAACACTGTCTGGGGGCAGACATTCAAACCGTGAGCCACAGAGAGGAGACCATGGTAGCCGACTCAAATCACAACACAGGACTATGGGGAAACACGTTGTCGCTCAGAGAGTGGCGGGAACGCGGAAACATGGAATCCCGCTGGGAGGGAAGTTAGCAATATTTAGCAGAAGTCCATGAGTATTTTTGATTTAGCACTGCCACCTCTAGGGTTCTCTGCCCAAGTGTGGAGAACTCCGACTGAGTGCAGCCTGCGAGGCTGGAAGCTGCTCGTCTAGGCAGGGCTCCATGTAGCGAGGTTAGAAACAAGGCGTCCCTCCCCCACAATGCACTACTGGGGACGCTGTTCAAAACAATTAATCTGTACAAAGGATTGAGCAATAATAATAAATAGGTCTAAATGCTGTCACACAATTATTTCCAAATAGGTATTGCTAAAGGAAAAAAAAGGCAATCTACAAACATCCATGGCTTGTTGTATGTACTTTCTAAAGCTTTACTGCTTTTTACCAACTGTAACACCAATGTGCAAAAGAGGAGACATTAAGTGAAATCTGTATAGGTTAGAGTTTTGAAAGGAACAACAAATTTTAAATTTTCCCTTAATACGCCAAATGAGACAGGAGAATGGAAGGACAAAAACGGACACTGAGCTTCAGAGAATGAATCTTGTTACCGGCTTTGACCTTGAAATCCTGGAAATGAAAAAAAAAAAAAAAAAAAAAAAAAAAAAAAAAAAAAACAAAAAACAAAAAAAATTAAGCCCAAGAAGAATAATGAATGTAAAAATTTAAAGCAGAATTAGGTTTTATCTCTATGCTATATACCTCCTCACCAGCAGGGGGCAGCACTTACACCACGACTAGCCTGAAACTACAGATACCAGAATCAACATAAGGAGGGAGCAAGTCTCCAAATTACAATGCACTTACTAAACCAGGTAAGATACAGTCTATGGATTGGTCATCTTACAGTAAATAAATCTCACTTTCAGCTTGGGTAGCCATCAAGAAAGTATTATGGAATTTAACTATGTCACAGCTATGAAGACCTAGCACAAGATTCAGTGGTAACAATTATTTAAGTGAAAGTGCTATAATTGAATCAATTACCTCCATGGCTTCACAGCCTTTAAGTCCACATTAAAACAATGGCTTCATGGGAATGGAAAGATGACTTCATGTTAAGAGTAATTGTTGCTCTTGCTGAAGACCCCAGTTCAATTCCCAGCACCCACACAGGGGCTCACGGCATCCAAACTCCACTTCTGGAGAATCCAGTGCCATCCTCCAGCTTCCGTGGGTCCTAGATACACAAGTGGTGGACAGACTTACAGACAGGCGGAACGTTCATACGCGTAAAATAAAATAAATATTAATTTTTCTAAATGCTTTGTTTGCAAGAGTAAAATGTTGGGATGTTTTGTATTTTTCCAAAAGAGCATACCTAAATTTTCATGAGTCCCTTCAAAGGAAAATCCTATATTTCAAAGACCCCTTCTCTGCTGTTGATCTTGCAGAAGAAAATACACGGTCACATGTGGATGCACATAAAGACAACTCCTATGCAAGGACTGGGAAGACTGGCCTGGCCTCAGCTGTCAGCACCAGCTAGCAGTGTGTACATCTGCTCACTTGAAGTTTTCTAAGACAGATAAATTTCTTATTTTAGAAAGCAGAGGCACAGTGTATAGCTTTCCATGTACTTACATTAATTAAAAAATGTTTAACTACCATCTATTTTATTAGTCATCTTTTATCTGGTAAATCAAAACTTATATAAGTTTTTACAGTTTACATACTGATTTTGAAAAAATGATACAGATTCCTGTATTTTAAATGAGACATTGTTCTTCTCTAATTGTTTATCACGTGGCATCTTAAAAAGCTATAAGAACTATTAACTACATTCAGAAAGGTTGTAAGATATAAAATTAACACAGAATTACATTGCTGTATGCAAACAACCAGTTATTAGAAATCACAGAAGTATAAATAGTTATAAGAAAATGAAATTTTAAAAAATTAGCAAGGAAAACTAGCTCATGGATATCACAAAACTCTTCATGAAATAAAAGAGTGAATATTTTTTTAAATACCTATATCACTCAAAGCAATCTATGGACTCAATGAATATCCTATCAGAATAGTAAGGGTCAATTCACACAACTAGAAAGCTACACACACACACACACACACACACACACACACACACACAATCCTGAACAGTCAACACCATCAAGTTGGTTTTTCCTTGAGACAGAAAGAAAGAAAAAGAGAAGCATTGTACCACCCGATTTCCATAGTGGTCAAACAATGTGACATAATTATCACAGGCAGACACATAAACCAACAGAACAAAATTAAGAGGTAAATGCACACATCTATAGCCAGTGTTTTACAAAAGGCATTAAGTTAGCATGAAGTGCAGAAAGAGCAGTCTTTTCCAATACATAGGAACACTGA